>NC_046332.1:72158169-72461919 GCF_000738735.6 Corvus cornix cornix
GGACTATTAGTCCTTCTTGCTTGTCAATGTAGGAGTCAATGATACTGCCAAGAGAGACCAATCTGAAATATATTAGGGCTCTGGGACAAGGCTGAAGAGGTCAGGTCAGGAACAAAGGTAGTTCTCTATTATTTTGTCTGTAAAGCAGACAGGCTCAGCTAGGAGCAGAGATATCCTGTAGGTCAACATGTGAGCACACAGCAGGTGTTAAATGCAAAGCTTTGGTTTTTATACCACTCCTCCTTCTATGAAGAATGAGCAATTGTTGGGAGATAGAATACACCTGACCAAGTAAAACAGCAGCAAATTTGCCAGTAGGCCTGCTAATCTACTGAGATGGACTTTAAACTAGTTTTTCTGGGGCATAGTGCCTAACATCTGAAGAAAAGTTTAGACCCAAAAGACATTAAGGACAGCATAGTTGGGGATGCTGTTCCAGGCTGCCTGTAAAAAAAAAACCCCAAAACTATCACTGAGGATGAAATGAAAAATGCCTGTTACCAAAAATGCTGCAACATGGAAAACAAACAGTTGGACTTAGAACTTTGTGACCAGTCACAGAACAATATTTGCTTGTGATTACAGAGCCATTGTGGGATAACACTCGTGACTGAAGTTCTGCAGTTGATGGATAAAAGTAATTTCAGAAGGACAAGACAGGAAAGCAGGGACTCTTTGCCTTGAAACTGGTGATGGGCCTCTCAAGAACTTACTTATAAAGATTTGAGGAAAGATTTAACAACATTAGTATCTGCTCAAAGGAAAACAGTGGTCACAACTAGGAAGATTTCTACAAAGGGCCAAGGACAATTTGTTTTGCAGGTGATCAACAAGGTTTCAGGGGAGGCATTCTACTTGATATGCTAATCATAAACAAGGAAGAACATTTTAGGATGTAAAACTAGAGGGAAGACTTTACTGTAACGAACTTGAGGCTTAGCATCCTAAGAGAAGTGAGCAAAACCAAAATAGAATTGGAGCATACTATTTGAAAAACATGCTTAATTTTATCTGAGAAATGCCTACATTTTAACTAAAATGAAAACTGGAAAATAGTTTACTTTTGTCAACACTGCTTTATTTTCTTTGCTAAGGAAGAAAAGTAGAAAAGAAAAGTAGAAAAGAAAGCAAATTTCTTGAATCTGCTTGGAATCTCCTAATTGTGCAGTTCATACTTTATACAGATTTACCTTTTGAAGATAGATATCTAGAGGATGATAAAAAGAAGAAATGTAGGTACAAACTGGAGCAGACCATTCTTGGAAATATAGTTGATATTTTGTGGGAATAAACTTTTAGATTACAAGGTCTAAAAAAATAGTTCAGGACATTTTCTCAATTGACAACCTACTTATTCTTTCATTATGGTAAACAGAGTAAAGATCCCATTGCATCCATGTGTTTTAATACAAAAGAGTAGGCAGCAGATCTCACGACAGGTGAAGTGAGGAATGGGGTTTCTGGGAATTGCAGTTTATTCTGACAATCATATCACATGAATTAATTGCATAAGAATTTGAAGACAGAGATATTTGAGGTTTGACTTGGTTTTAATGAGTGCTGCATTCTGGTAGTGGTGTTTCATTATAGATTCTAAAAATAAGATAACATTTAATAGTCTCTGTAAAAAGGCAAACAAATAAAGAAAACAACACCCTAATGTGGTCAATGTCTTCCATTTATAAGTGCCTGCAGCATTATTGTAATCTGCAGATTACAGATATATGTAGAAGTTCATTCACTTCTTGATTTTCTGATTGAAGGAAGAAATCACAACCTTTTTCCTTTGAGTCAAACCTTGTAAATAGCTGAAGAATGACAAACATCTTGATATTTTGTTTTTTCCCTTCTATATGTAAGAGCTGAATGTTTATATTTTGGCCCAGCCGATGACTATCTGTCTGTTTGGTATGATCAGTTTTGGCGTAACCAGGTTTGGCATGATCAGTTTTGTGCAAACACCCTCTAAGACAGATTTTACTGTCCTGTTCATACAAGCTACTGCATCCACATTTGGATCTTACCAGACATAATTTTACCAAGAGGTAGCTCTCAGGTCAACCGTGCAAAGAAAGTTTGCCCTGAGAAAGAGAGGAAAAGAAGGCAAGATAGAAATTATAATGGTGAAATAAATGAAATATACCAAGACCATAAAATAAACACTTAGGAAAGAAATATCCTGAGGGGAAAAAGTTTTATTAAGAGAAAGATAACTTTATAAGAGAGAGGTCTTTTGTTGCTTAAAAAAAAGAAGTTAAATGAGAAACTTTGAATTCTTAATGTAATTTATGTTCTCTATTTTGTCTTTAAGCTTGAATAGAGAAATGTACAATATTTGCAAAGAAGAAGGATCTGTGAAAGAAAACTGGTAGTACAACTAAGTGTTGAATAGCAGTTTCTTGACTATTATTTGGATTACTTCATGCTCTGAAGATGCCATAGGATTTGCCACTTTCCAAGGTTCAAAGTGGCAGAGTTCCCCAGTGAGTCAGATTCCTTTCATAGACAAGAGCTACGTAGATCTGGGACCAGAGAGTAGTTTGGATGCGTCTTAGAACATATTTTTGCATAAAAAGAAAGTGCAGATTCTCAAACAATGTGTTGAACTTTCAATTTTCTAAAAAATCCATTCCAGATGAAGGGAAGCTTCTCTGTGTTATGATCCAGTTTAAACTCAGAAAAGCAAAGAAAGCTAAGTCTCTGTGCATAAAACGGAAAGAACTTAGAAGGTTCAAAATATTCCCAGAACTGAGATCAAAACCAAACGAGGTTAGATGTTGATGCCAAAAAATTGATGTATTTCATTTAATAGTAAAAGAGGCAAAGAGAAGGGAAGAGAAAAGAAAGAGAGAAAGAAATGAAAAAAAGAAGTGTGCGTGGGGGGTGGGGGGACAGGGAGAGGTGACAGGGGTTAGGTGGAAGCAGATCACCCATCTGAGGGTGCCAGCGACGTCTCGTTGCTCTCCTCCATCTGGTCTGCCCGTGGTGAGGGTCCCCTGTCGCCACTGTGGCCACACCACCACACGCCACCACACGCCACCACACACCGCCACACCACACACACCAGAGAGTACAGAATCCCGTGGATTAATATACACTTTGGGCCAGGTGGGAACGCCCACGTGTCTCCCCTTCCAGGGGCCAGCTTGACACTGTCCCTTGCAACACTGAGGGTCTGTTGCATCATCTCTGGTGCTCTGGTGCAGGGTCTGGGCACCTCTTTGAGGGGTCCCCTTTGATGGGCCATGTCACCCCCTTCTGCTGTGGATAAGCTTCTCCTCCCCTCGCCCCCGGTGAGGACCCCTCAGCTGGGCTCCTCTGCACAGTGGAGGATGGGCAGTCACTGCACCTCTGACCAGAGGCTTTTCCAAGATACCCAAAGCCTCTCCTCCCCCACGCTTTGGTGCAGGCGGTCTGTTTGAGCCTGGCAGCTGATAGCCCTGGGGCTGTGGTCTCCACCTTGGAGGTGTTAAGCTTGTGCTTTGTGAATGTCCCCAGCCCTGAGTTACTTTATCTTATCTTCATCAGGGAGCGGTGGAAGGCCTCAGTCAGGGCCCCATTCAGGGTGCAGTGGTCTTCTCTTCAGCTTTTTTAAAAGTCCTTTAAGAAAATGTTTAAGTCATAAACTATAATATTTCAGTCTGACACTGTGTTGTTTGCATGTAGTTTTTAAGATGATTTGTTGACTGTTGGAGCCACCAATTACTGTTGCACAAATAGGACAAATAATGGATTTTTCCAAAAGAACAGAAATCTTAGGTATTCTTAAATCCATAAGTAAGTAAGTACTACTACTTAAACAGCTTCACAGGGAATTATGTGTCTATCCATAGATTTTAGTGAAGGAATAGTATATGGATCAATATATGTACTGGATACTGCAAGAAATATTTTGGTGCAAGTGCTGTATTTTATCTCAAAGAATTTAACAGTACCCCTAACAGCTGTGTATAGTTTATAGGAAATATACTCTGATTTTTCAGCAGTTTGCTGCATTCCCAGATGTTCCCAGATGCCTGATACTTTGAACAGAATGTGTCATAGCATGTTCATCAATTTGTATACACAATTATACATAAATTGTCTTTAAACATGATTAAGAAAAAGAGAAAAATTAGGAAAACCTTAAATGTGAATACATCTTTATGCATTTATACAATGCAAAATATGTCTTCAGAAAATAGTTTAACCTGCCTGAAAAACACTCATCAATGCCATATTTCAGCAACATTTGACATGTGAGCCTGTTAATAACAATGGCTCCATAAAAATTGTGTTGAGGAAATTGAATGGTTACTTCACTGCCTTTGACTAAAGTTTGCTGATGTGAAGTTTCTAATTGATATCTCTAAGCTTTAAGAATCAGGGTGGGTCCTTTCTTCTCCCCAAACCATCACCAGTAAATTGGACCTTGTCAGCCATATTATGGTCTGAATTATGCATTTTTTTTCCTACCAATTTCCTTCTTCAATAACATTCCAGAAGACTTTTAATTCATAAAAAGACTTTTAATTCAAAAAAAAGACTTTTAATTCATAAAAAATGAATGTCTCATGGGTATAATTTGGGTTCTAGGATACTGACTATTTGTGAAATCAAGCTATATACAAAGAAATTAACAAGACAGTTGAATTCAACTGTTATGGTGAATATTTTAGCAAAATTATAAGTTAAGTCCAAAGAGTAAAGGAAGATCTTGTGCCATTGAAGAAAAAGGAGGGTCTATTTTTCACAGTTTCCCACTGTCAGCAAGTGAAATCATTTGGCTTGGAAAGCTTTGCATTTACTAGCACAGCAGAAAAATAGTCAGTCATTTATTATATATATTGCTTCACAGTATAATCTCTTATTGTTTAGCAGTAGTAGAACTGTCAGATTAAAAATAAATATTTCATGACTTGTAACAGTAATGAGTTCTTGCTTTGATGTATAATCCATTATTAAACTCACCAAATGTTTTTTCGGCTAACTTATGTGGGTCAGCATTAGGCCTTTGTAAAATACAGCTTTCTAGCCAGATGGTTAGAGGTTGTCATTAAATTAGCCTGAATCAGTCAGTATCCCATCAGTTAATCTCATGTACTATAAATGGCAGATGAGTATTCTTTGCACTGATTATGCAACTTACAGCATCTGCCCATTTTCTGCTTGACTGGGTCCTGTCTGAAATGGTCATTTCCCCAAACCTGCTAGAGCCAATCAAAAACCTGCCCAGTCTGCAAGAAGACTGTAGGCATATGGCTATTTGGCCTCTATTTTCACCATAGGGTACTTAGCCATTATGTATGAGTATGAGAAACTATGTACGATAAAGTCATTAAAGTGCTGAACGTTAAGAATTATGGCCATGTTACACATAACGACAGCACTGCAGAAGATGCTCATCTGTGTACTTTTTCCAATTGAATGGTTATTTTATGAATGGCATTTAGTTTCTTATGATGTGGGAGAAAGCTGTCATTCTTGAGTTATTTGATTCATATGTATGTAGTTAAACTTTCTTGCAATCATAATGTTCTTGTTATACCATTCAGGAGCATAGATTTGTAGTGTACCCATGGATTCCTAAAATAAAATCCCAGATTTTGAGAACAAAATTACTTGAAAAATAGGCAAAAAGCTGGATGCAACCATCCTTGGGGCATTACTATGTAAATAGCACACCAATTATTTTCCCATATTCCTTCTGCAGGAATATTGAACAGATGAAAAACTGCTATATGGATGCTAAGAGTACCACCTTAACAAGAAAAGTTGCAATCTTATTAACAGTGATAATCAAAAGTACTCTCCACATTTTATTTTCCTTAATAATAATTCTTAAGTAGATGTTAAATACCAAAAAAGGAATTTGTGGAATATGTCTTCTCTTATCCAAATAACATACTTGACACTATGGTACAGTAGATAGAGTAATTGCAGTATGGTGGCAATCAGTAGTGGTAGTGTATTAAGGAAACATTTGTAAGACAAAACTGTTGAACTCCTAGCAATAAGACTAACAAGAAAAAAAAAAAAGGTAGGTAGTCCCTACTTATATTTCTATCCAAGAAAACAAAATAAAACAATGACTTTTGAGTAGGATGTCATGGATAGTTACAGAAAAGACTGTGGTTCAGAGTTCTTAAGATTTATATGTTACATGGTAATGTTACGGCTGCATGCTGTAAGTGTTGTACCTGCTTTTCATTAAATGACTGGAAATAGAAAGTAAAATTTCTTTCACTGCACTTCACCTGTGCAGCATAAATTGCCCATAAATTGCATTTAGATCTTTCATTCATATTGTTGAACAAATGTGCCTATTTTCTTAAGAAACAGAAACAGTCACCTAAAGAAACATTCTTTAAATTCATAAATTCCAGAAGTAATTTCAGAGTTAAATAGAAAATTCTTAGCACAAGAATAGTCTTAGGCTGCATGCACACTGAAAATATAACTTCATTTATGCCACTGCATTCTTTTCTGTGGCAGACCAATTATGTGGATGAGAAGTTTCACAGAGAAATGCTTTTATCCAAAGCACAGGTTCATAGAACAGTCTGTCTAAAGAAGACATTCCTGACTTCCAAGTCATGCCCTTGAGTTGGAAGGTTAATAACACCTGTGATTTATTTTGTATATTTATTATAAGGCAAACCAAATTTCATTTCCTGACAGTTTGCATCTACATCAAACATCCAAAAATGGCGAAATGAGACACTGAGGAAAAGATGTTCCTGTATTCCTTTCCATATACTTATTGACAGAGCTGCAGCACACTCCTGGAAGCCTTTACCTCCACCTCAGGGATATCACAATGTAACTAATATTCCAACTACAGATTCATACTTCCCCCAAAAATCAGTAGTAACTTAATCTGCTGATACAGTAATGAACTTCCATGCCTATCCCAGGCTGGGCTGAAGGTGGAAGGGGTGTGAGGAGGCATGAGAACCACAGAATCATATGATAGCTTGGGTTGAAAGGGACCTTAAAGATTATCTAGTTCCAACCACCCTGCCATGGCCAAGGGTGCCACCCACTAGAGCATGTTCCTCAGAGCCCCATCCAGCCTGGCCTTGAACATTTTGTGTAGGAGACCTGCATGTGAAGGAGTTTTTGTGAGCTCTTGTCTGTTGCACCACTAAGGAAAGTTCTAAGGAAAACAGCCACTAATCTCTGGCATTGATATTGAGAAAGCTTTCCTCTCTTTTCTTCTTCTGTCCTTTGTATCACACTTCTACTGCAATTCTAGGGTGGTTTCCAGAGGTATCTACTCACGACACAGAAGGGACACATCCTGGACAGTTTTCCTAGGAAAGAAATAGATCATGAATACAGCTGCTTTGAGAAGGGAGCCCCGAGGGAACTGGGCAGAGACAGCCATGTCTGTGGTGCCGACAGGGTAATTGCAGTCTGAAGTATAGGAATGTGCAACAGGAGAAAATAAAACAACTAAGTTTATTGAAAGTGACTAAAAAAAATCAGTGCATGAAAAATCATAAGATACTTTAACTGTTTTCCCCAACTGATTGAACAATTGAACCTATCTGGAGAAAATGCTTTTTCCATAACATCCACAGCTTCAATGATTGCTAGCTAATATAAAGATGTACATGTAATGTAATGTAACCAGAACTTCAAAATCAGAAATGGTGCGATGCACAGACAGAAACATGTTCCAGTGTGTTGTCAACAGAATATGAAAATGGATTGTCATCTGTAAAGCAATGCCACTTAACAACAGCACAACAGGATACAAATGTCAGCTCTGTTTCAGCTAGCAGTGTATCAACTAGTCCTGAAACCTGGTAGTGAACAGTAGAAAATAGGGACCATTCACTAGAAATAGATAAGCCCCTCTTTGTCCTGATCCAACTCATTTATATTAGGAGTGTACTTGCCCAAGACATTTCTTGGATAACTCTGTTTTTCATATTGATACCTTTGATTTTTTTTTTCCCTAGCTTTGTGTTGAGATTCTTTTAATTAATATGATTATTACACCTTTTACCATGATACAAGTTGTTATCAAGAGACTCAGAATTTTGATGGTTTTAAAAAGTCTCCTTTCCTACTCATACATTAAATGAAATAATGAAATGAACTTCAGCAAAACTTTGTTGTTATTAAGTATATACAAAATTTATTGGAGCTTTGTTATTTTACAGCTAAATTCACAGAGACCTCAGGACTTAGAAAAAGTCTCATCAATAATAGAGAGCAACCAAGAAAACCCAGTATCAGCTCAAAAGATAAAAGAAAGCAAAAGAAAAAAGTTACTTTCTTTTTGTCTGCTGAAATGAGGAAAATGACCTAGATTAAATTTTTAATGAAAAATTATGAAATATTAAGTTTTTCTAATTTCTAGGGAGGTATATTTAAGCTCTGTCATTTTTCAGGAATATATCTATTGACAGCCATCTTGGGTGAATCTCAAGTGGATCTTAACACTATTTTTAAACCTTATCTGGCAGTTAAAATAACACATAAATAAATGACTTACGAGAATGATCAGGAAATGTAGACAAGGTCTTCCCTCCTATTGTCACTCTTCCTACGTATTTTCCTCACACTTCACACTGTAAAATATAAAATTGATCAGGATTATGGAACATTATTATTTCAAATTATTTTTCATAATAATAATTTATGGAACATTATCTCAAATTATTTTTCATCTGTGTGAGGCTTGAATTAGTCCACTTAATTTTAAGCTCTTTATGAGTGCATAAATTAGAAAGGCTCAAAAGGGAGACTAAGGTGACTAATAACAGGAAGCAGCTTTATACTATTAGACAACAGTTCAACCCATCTAAGATCTCATTTTCCCTCTAAAAGTGATTTCTTTTTCTTCACTAGGAGAAGGTTCCAAGGACAATGGTGTTTTTTTTATTTAAGTGCCTCAGCCAAGCACTTCAAGGTAGATGATTCACTGAAGTGTGTTCACCAACAGGGAGTGATTCTATTACAATATGATTGCATTAGGGACGTCAATACCACTGAGAAGAGAAAAGTTTTTTCCAATGAAAATTCTCAATCTAAAGAGCAAATGAAAAGTACTTTTCCTGACTTTCAAGAAGACTCTAGAAAAAACTCAAACT
Organism: Corvus cornix cornix; assembly: GCF_000738735.6. Taxonomy (NCBI): domain Eukaryota; kingdom Metazoa; phylum Chordata; class Aves; order Passeriformes; family Corvidae; genus Corvus; species Corvus cornix. The sequence goes on from NC_046332.1 coordinate 72,167,256, forward strand.
GCTAGAAAAAATTCACAGGTTGTGATCATGATCAGCACTGAAAGTTAGAATTTGGGCAATACATGTGTATCACTGCAGCTGGAAGAAAAAGGTGCTGAAGGTGGGCTGGGTCATTCATGTTTGTTTCACATGCAGTTTGCCTCTATCATTTATTCTGTAAGAAATTAGGGCAACACCCATCTGTACACCTACAAATAAAAGCCCTTATCAATTAAGTTATGCTCAAAACCTGCCATTATTATTTTAATAATATTCAATTAATTTAATTTTGGAAAATTGTATATTTATTACTTGAAAGTTTAGATTTGCAAAGGGTAGAATTTCTAGTGTAATGTCAGTATAATAGACAGTCCTTAAAGTTCTGTGTCAACTGATTTAACAGGGTAAAATTCCCAAAACTCAGCTTTGCTTCCAACTCAAAGCAATAGCTACTCTGAGTTGTTCCACTAAAACCAGAATTCACCAGTGACTGTAAATTCCCAGTGACAAGGACAATATCTTGATTATCCAGATATGCAAAGTCAATCATATTACAAGACTCCACAATATACTGAGAATCTCTAAATTATCTTCTTTTCAAATGTTAGGTAAGACAATATATGAATACATGAATTTACTAAATGGACAACATATAGAACCTTTAATACACTATTCGGAAGTGATATTGTAAGAGTGGCAATCATTGAAATCTTTATTCTGACACTCATAAATAGAAAAGACCTTATAAATTATCAAAGAAATGATCTTAGGCTACAATAGCATAATCTTGAAGAATGGAATGCCAGAAATTTTAATATTGTTATGAGATGCTATATTTAATTATAAAAATACAAATAATATCCAGTACATTTATCCAAATTACAAGGAAAGCATGCAATTATAGAGATATAAAGTGTATGAAAAGTAATAAAAAAGCAGTGGAAAATATTTTAATTGTCAAATTTCTTGAAGCTTGAAAAGTAGAAAATAAAGTAAAAATGGCCAATTATTTTGTTGAACAAACAAGGAAAACCACATGTAAGTTTTCAGATTCATTAAGAAGAGAAGATACAAATGGTGAAACCAGTCACAGTGAATGGAATAGGATGGAGGTTAAGCCAGATACAGAAGTACTACAAAATTAGTATTTTACCTCACATGTATAGGTAATATTTATGCACATGTTAAATTATGTGAGTATAAAAACCTGAAACCTGTTTCAAAAGACTGGAATAACTGCAATTGTGTAAAACAGATGGAAATAACATTCATATTGTTTAATATTACAAAATAAATCCACTTACAAAGTCCACTTACAGAATAACCACAGGGACTTTTTATGAAATAATCAATGTCTATTGCCTTACTAGAAAATCACAAATATTTTATACATATATATATCCCCTGAAAAATTACAATCCCATGAATTTGATCTCAAATTTAGCACAGCCCTAGAATGCATTTTGAATCATGAAGGACTAGATCAGCTGGGCATGAAGAGAAAAATAAATTGCCCCCAGAATTTAAACAAAAGTTGATGACGTTACACTAACCTGTGATTGCTCTTTAATACATGAATATATTAGTAATAGCAATCTGTCTAAACTTAACTGAAGCTACTGAGGATTCAGCCATACTTTCAGAGTGGCAAGTAAGTGACACTTCATATAGTGGATTCCTCATCACAGTTGGATGCATCTTCTCTGGACTTGTGTAGGTTCAGTTTGCATAAATAGTCCTAACTTCACTTATTTCACATTCCCAAAGAGCATCTTGGGAAGTTCAGAGGCCTGGGAGTCCAAAAGGCAGGATTAAGAGTGGAAATCTTTTCATATCCAGGTTCTTGGAGTAACTGTTTTTGTCTTTCACATTTCTAAGCTTTGGCTTATGTTCAGTATCTCTCTATTCCTGTTTGGCTGCTCATTCCTGCTTTCACCTTCTGGGAAAGCTCCTTTTTGATTAAACTTTTCCTCAAATTCCTTGCCCATGCATGCTGTCTTTCAGTCATGGATGCATGACTGTATGCACTTCAGAATGTACTTTTTAATTTGCAAAGATTGTCCTTGAAGATCAGCCCTGGCTTACAGTCATTGCAGTCAAGACTGCGCTGTCTTCAATCAGTTCATCCTTTTCCCTTTCTGTGATTAATGGCCCATGTTAGTATTCTTAGCTACTAATTAGTAAAGCATGTGTATTTTTCATCAGGAATAACGTCACTCTCTTTCCCTATTTTTTTTAAACATAGTTCCATTCTTACCACAATATGCCTGAAGAGAAAAGATGAAAGCCCTTTACAGGCATCTCCTCCACAATATTTCATATTGGCCTCATTCTATGTCTAGAATTAAAATTTCTAAAAATTCTCTGGCTCTGACTTGTTCACATCTGGTATCACTGCACATAACACAAGGAATAAAATAACAAATAAAACTATAAAACTACCATTATGAAAAGAGTTCTGTTGGCATTCTGTGGAACACATTTTTGTGAACAGTTCGCCCTTCCTTGGATTTTTTTCCTTTACCAGTTTCTCCCTCATTATTTGTCTGCCTAGAGCCATCAAACTGCTAAAATTTTTGCTCATTTAAACTGATTGTTCTTACTGGACTGAGATCCACAAAAACTAAGAGAAAATAAAAGGAGATAAGTTTAAAGGTCTTTTATCTCTGGAGTTTTTCAGTAAAAATCAGCACGTATCTGTTAACAAAACCCAAATTTGGTCCCTTTCCTAAACTTATTTTTTATAATTGCAAATAAACAGGAGTTCCAATGAAATGAAAGCTATAATGACAGTTAACTCTTATGTAATCATATTTGTTTGCTCATCTTGTTTGATTATGTCTGCAACCACTTGAGTTTCAGGAACAGGTGCTGTCTGTACCTGTCCTTGCTAAGTATCTCTAGATGGATGCACTTCATAAGATTACTACTTTATTAACAATACCTCTAACATCATAAATTTGTAGGTGGCATTGGTACATCTTTTAGGGACCACTTCTGTTAAAATAAAGTACAGGAAAAATTCATATGTAGGTGTCAGAGACTGAAATATTAGTCTATGACTTAAATATTTTCATGAAGGACTTTTAAAACTATATTACAAAAGCTGAAGAGAAGACCACTGCACCCTGAATGGGGCCCTGACTGAGGCCTTACACAGCTCGCTGATGAAGATAAGGTAAAGTAACAACTCAGAGCTGGGGACATTCACTGAGCACAAGCTTAACACCTCCAAGGTGGAGACCACAGCCCCAGGGCTATCAGCTGCCAGGCTCCCACAGACACTCACACCAAAGGATGGGGGGAGGAGAGGCTTTGGGTATCTTGGAGAAGCCTCTGGTCAGAGGTGCAGTGACTGCCCATCCTCCACTGTGCAGAGGAGCCCAGCTGAGGGGTCCTCACCGGGGCGGGGGGAGGAGAAGCTTATCCACAGCAGAAGGGGGTGACATGGCCCATCAAAGGGGACCCCTCAAAGGGGTGCCCAGACCCTGCACCAGAGCACCAGAGATGATGCAACAGACCCTCAGTGTTGCAAGGGACAGTGTCAAGCTGGCCCCTGGAAGGGGAGACACGTGGGCGTTCCCACCTGGCCCAAAGTGTATATTAATCCATGGGATTCTGCACCCTTTGGCATGTGGCAGCGTGTGGCAGTGTGTGGCAGCATGTAGCAGTGTGGCCACGGCAGCGACAGGGGACCCTCACCACGGGCAGACCAGATGGAGGGGAGCAACGAGACGTCGCTGGCACCCTCAGATGGGTGATCTGCTTCCACCTAACCCCTGCCACCTCTCCCTGTCCCCCCACCCCCCACGCACACTTCTTTTTTTCATTTCTTTCTCTCTTTCTTTTCTCTTCCCTTCTCTTTGCCTCTTTTACTATTAAATAAAATACATCAATTTTTTGGCATCAACATCTAACCTCGTTTGGTTTTGATCTCAGTTCTGGGAATATTTTGAACTTTCTTTCCGGTTTATGCACAGAGACTTAGCTTTCTTTGCTTTTCTGAGTTTAAATTGGAGCATAAGAGTAGGCTCAACTAAGAAAGGGAAAGCTAAATATTTATTTGAATATTTGTATCATATACAATTTTCAGAAAGTTTAGTTTCATGCAAATTGCACTTCATTAGCATATTATTACAGACAATATATTTTACATTGAGACATTTAGTTTTTCAATCATTGCTCCTGTTAAAAAATTTAAATGTAATTTAAATTTAAATAATGTAATTTAGAATTTTGCCAATGGGACTCCAGCTTTCAGGAAAAAGTGGGCCTTTAAGCCATGGACTATTCCCTCTCTAAAACAAAGTTTCTTTAGTCCAAATCTAAGACCTAAAAGGCTTTAAAGGAAATTGGAAACAGTGAATATTGGAAAGCATCTTTTATACTACGTTAATTTCAGTGCTCGGAATTTTGAACTATTTTCTAAAAACAAGTAAAACTATGGTTTACAGCCATGACTTCAGATATCAAGTCAACCTAGGCAAGAAAACAGGAGGCCAAAATAGATTAAATGATTAAGCATCTGAATTTCTAATTCATATGTAGATAAATATGCATGAATAGGTAAAGAATATTGTATGTGGATAGGTGTGTACACGTATGATTATTCTTCTGCTTGTGTCATTGTTTGTGTGCATAACACAGTACCACGATACTATTTAATGTTGCTTACTACACATCTATGATTAAATTACTTATGCTTTCAATTTTGTACCTTTTAGTCTGTGCTATGCTGTGAACAGTCTATTACACTTTACTTTAAAAGTTATCTGGCTGTGGCCCTAGTTCAACAGGGTTTATTTTATTTGTCTTGCTTAAATTTGTAGACATCATATACACATTGAAATGCTATGCTTTGCTGAACTGAGATTTATTTATACATACTAAATGCCAACACTTCAATGTCTGCTTATATTTATACTCAAAGCAGATTTCATATCTGAAAGTAAACATTGATAGCTTGTTATCAAGTGACAATTGATCAATTAGAATCAGATTTTTTTCCTTCTTCCCTTTTCCAGGTATGATGCACTATCATACAGCTATTATCGGATTAGTAATACTAAAAAGAAGAAGCATTGAATTATTCTTTTATGAGTGTTGTATCCAGCATATTAAGTAATCAAAAAAGAGGATTATATCAAAACCAATGACAGAATAAAGTTTAGAGGCTGTCTTCTAATAATACTTGAGCGTATATGTTCAAGTTCAATCAGTCTAATTCTGTTCAGTTAAATAAATTTTATTTATTATGTGATTCAAATATCTTGAGATACACAAGAAGTATTTGACAGAAAGAAATGGTGAATTAAGAGTTTATTCTTTAGAAAAAAAACTTCTAGGTGGCAAACACTATAAGGTTAAATTTATAGATAATAAGGCAATCCAAAAGATATTAAAAACCAAATCTTTTCCTTTGATGCCAGATTAAAATTCTAGGACAGAAATTCAGGTCAACACATCCAGGTCTGACAGAGACCCTGAGGGAATCTACTGTCTTAACCAATCATTTATTTGTTTTTCTTCTGTGATATGGGAATGTCTTGATACATAATACTTTAAAAAATGAAGACACACAGGAGAACTACCAGTAAGTCTGTAATGTAAAGTTTTTAGCTTTGACTTAATAGCCTGAAGACTTTAGTCTAATCTGCAGTTCATTTATTTTCAATGCCAAGTGAAGAGAAAAATGGAATGAGTTTGAACAAAGATGCCTGAGGAGTTGCTTGTAAATGCCTTTAGTAGGAAGCTACCTAGGACACAGACTTTTCCAGTCTTAAGATACCTGCTATGATAAACTTTATTCATGTTGCTGTGGTCACAGGTAGGAACAAAGCAGCAAGAATGAAACAAGTAGTTTTGACTGTACAATTAAAAGTTTCCATTGTAGAATAAAAAAAATAGATTGGAATGATCAAATTAAATGTATCAGCTAATGTAGTAATTGATCAAAACCTCAACCTTATATGACTGGAATAACCCACCACAAACTCCCAGACTTGGAGAGCTAAGTCTAACATGCTGGAAGGCAAACTACTATGATGTAGATACAGTGAAACAAAAAATTTGGAGCTAAAGCCAGTATTTGTCAAAGTAGCAATACGCTTAGTAGTTGCAAGTACACTCCCACATAGCAGAACTAGAAAACTGTCATACCAGCTGTCTTTCAATGCCAGGTATTGATCTTGCCATATGATGAGATGCTTACTGGATCAGTTAACAACAGAATTGGGTTTAAATGCAGACTGTCATTTTTGATTAACATATTCATATGATGTATATAATTTTCATCTTTTAACTTCTATGATAAATAAAATAAAAGCCATTAAAACTGAAAAATGGCACATTATTAGGTGGTAACATCTTTAGTCTAGTGGTTAATAGCAAAACTTATCTAGGACAAAGAAAATGAATGCTGATAAAAGAAGAAAAAAAATCTAAGGATAAAAAGGAAAAAAACTGTATTCCTGAAGCAGATTACATGAATACTTAAGCACTTTTTTTTCTGTAAAGAATATGAAAACATGTTCAGACCAAATCTATTTTTTCTTTATTCTAAATAGAATCATAACAAGCTTATTTAGTTCTAGGAAGCCAAGCCATAAACATTGCTATATTCCAAGTTCTCAGTAAGCACAATATTTCTACATTTTAAAAAACTTCCATTTTTTACGTGCAACATAATATCTTACAAATACTTATCAATGTACTCTTAAACATTCCTTTATGAGAGAGGAATGCTACTTGATGTAAAACTGGAGGTCTGTTTTATGTCTACCAACATCTGTTTGCAACTGGATTCAACAACACAAGATGTTGTTGCTGTATTGTAACTGAGGGAAAGAAGCATGAATACATTCTTCATTGTGTAAGAGTTCATATAACAACCCAGACCTCCTGAGGTTGCAATTATAAGGACCAATGCAGAAGGGAATTTATTCATATGAACCACTATGAGATACATCTTTGTAGCATGAAATTGAAATGCTCAGTATTTTTTCATAATTGGGTGCCAGACATTTAGTGGATATATATCATGTGTTTTGACAGTGGTAAGCAATGCTCTGTCTCTCAGAATACATGAGCTGGGCATCTCAATAAGTAAGATCCTCTACACTTAAAATGGGATTTCCTTTCTAAAAGGAGGTAACTGTCAGAAGAAGAAGATTTCTCTAGCTGCTTATTTATATCATATTTGAAGGCAGAAAGGAAGGAATACTAGGAATCAGTGTAGAAGAAACTATACTCTCCAAATTTTGTGTTGGAGCCAGTATATTTGCAAAAGGCATGAAGAGCAGAGTGAGACAAATAGTTTGTCCATAACACAGTAGTTGTACTGGCAAGATGCAAGCTTTTGTTATTGACTTTCTGTTACCTGACATAGTTATACATTAAAAAAAAAAAAAAAAAAAAGGGAGAAAAGCAGACAATTCTAAAATAGTATAGACAAAATACTCAAAATATTGTAGTATTCCTCATAAGAAGCAAGCAAAATGACCTCACAAGAGCTTCAGACAATTAATTGCATTATTTTTCATGTTTACAATTCCCAGATTAATGAAATCATGCCCTTCAATCATAATTGCATGGTGACAACACTTTTCAAGTTTTGTTCTAGCCTGTTTTAAAAAATTAGACTATCATATTTTCTATACAGTGTATCTTTCTATAGAATAAAGCTCATATTTTCAGATACAGATACGATAAATACTGAAATGATAAGTCCTTGATTTCTAACCCTCTTTGATATGAGGCAAGCAGTATGTGCACTATTCTCAGGACATATCAAAGCCCAAGGAAAGAGAAAGGCTGTGAGATTGGTGCCAGGCAGCTATTGTAGAAAATTCTGTGGTTTATAGGTCATGTTTCTGGAAGCAGTATCAAAGTGAACTGTTTTCAGTTTGCCTGCTATGCCTTAGGCTCAGAATGAGTTGATTGTGAAAGGGTTATTCAGTCTGTAAAAAAATCCCCAACCCATTGTGTCTCTACAGGACTGAGCACATTTAATTAAAGAAAAATAAAATTACCATAGGGAGCAACAAAAAATATTTCTTACTCTCTTGAGAGCCTTAAGAAAAATAGATCGTTGAAGTTAGGAGTCATATAATCTTTTTGTTAAAGAAATTTAAATAAGTTGAATATTTCAATTGCTTAAATCACAGTTCCTATGTTTATATGAAAAGATATAATCTTAACTTCATGTGGAATGTGCTCCATAGGGGAAATAGAAAACTATTTCCTTTAAGGGATATAAATCTGCCAAAGCAATGTCAAGAAAAAATTGTGAATAGAAAAATTAATAAAATTGAATTTTCAAAAAAAATTGAACTTCCAAAATTTACATTCCCTTAAATCCATAATTTAAATTTAAGTTAAACACCATATGTTATTCAGAAGTATGGATGACATTGTTCTAAAGAACTAAACAATATCATTATGGTACTGAGCTAAGCTTTTTCAAAGCTTTATAAAGTATATAAAATGTCTTCAAGTGAAGTATTTTTTTTTTCTTTTCCAGTATATAAATAGATATAATTGTTCCCTGCAGCAGTTTACATATTTCTATTATTTGGCTAGCACCATAATCTTTTTAATTTCAATGTAATACAAATATCCATGTAGCAAACCCCTATGTAAAGAGGATAGGAGCAGCAGAAAAATAGCCTTCCTAAAAAATTAAATACTAAAATTTAAATGCATTAAGAATAATACTAGGTTTCTGTTTTAATCCTATAAAATATGGACATTCTAAAGTACTTTTTTAAAACAAATTCTAACAAGATTTCTTTTGCAGGAGAACTTCAGCATCAAAAAAAAAGAAAAAAAATATCATATAATATGTTGGAGTGAAAGCTCCTCTGGACCCAGGCCCAGAGAGAAGCCAAAGCACAGGGATTGAATTAAAACCTTTAGACAAGCTGAGATACATGAAGTCACACCAAAGGGAAATAGAAATATAGATTTTTAACTTTTAGTAGAAATATATGCTAAGTGCCTTAAACATTAAAAAGCTGCAGCAGAGACCTTAACCACAGTCCTTGCTGCAGCAGTGTTACCTTTTCACAGAATTTCTTTACTTTAGACAAAATATAGATAGAACTATACTGTTCACATTTTTTAGATAGTGTTCACATAAACAATAAGAGCTGATAGAAACTGTATACACAAATCTGTGTGATACAGATGTAACACTTGTGTGAGGCTTACGAGTGCTAGAATTAGACCAGGATAGGTTAAGATAAGGAAAACTAGAATTGTGTGTTAATCTTATTGGTCAATTAACAAATATAATCCACACTTCTGTAAGAAAATATATATAGTGTATAGTATATAGTGTATAGTGTATAGATCATATAGAGTATATGGAGCATACAGAGCATATAGAAGAAGCTGGTTTTGCCTGCTGTTTGCTGTTGCTGCTTGGCTTTATCATGTAACCCCCTTGAACTCTGCCTTCAAGACAGCTGTGAGACTACGAAATAAAGAACTCAGCAGAACAGCAGCCTCCTCTGCGCTTCTACCCTGGTCTGAGAAGGAAGGGTACCCCATCAAAAGCTCAACAATAATATATATTATATATAGAGAGATTCTATTCTATATCTTTGTGAAATTTACAGTCTTTTTTAAGATGATGTGGCGTTTAAGATTTTGTGGTGCTGTTTAACAACAAATTAGTTCAAAGTGTATCAGTAGATCAATATACAGATGAACCTTTTTGCTGATCTATCCCGCCAACAGCAGGTTGTAAATAATGACTTAAAGTTCTGAAGATAAAATTACCCTACTTGAATCTAAGGACTATCTCATTTACACCTGCAAGAAAATGTTATCATTCCCATATGATGAAGGATTTTGCTTTCTTATTTATTTATTTATTTACTTAGTTAGTTTGCTTGTATGTACTTATTTATACTGTTTTGAAGGGTAAATGTATCTTTAATATTGTCAAAATTGTTATCATATTATAGTGGTTTACAGGTCTTAGATGTTCTGGTTGAGAATTAAACTAGAACCTTTACTAATTTATTGAACTTTACTTCCTTTACCAGTATTTTCCTTGCTGACTTCAACTGAATAAAACGTTTTCCCTTCCATCTCCTACTCCCCTTCCACTCTCCTCTCTCTTTTATAATTTTTTTCTCTGTTGACAAAGAGAATTCCTGCTATGCCTTGCTTGTGGATATATTCTTTTATCATCAAATTGAAGAATTATGTTATGTCTTAAACAACAAAACAGGCTTTTGAATCTCAAATAATTGCACTTCATTTTATAGAACTGCATTGGCAATATTTCAAAGTCTCATCTGGAAGCTTCTTAAAATCTTTCATGCTGCTATGATATGATGAATAAAAACTTTGTGTGTTTTGGCTTATCTGAGAAGCAGGTGGTCCATTACTGCAACTTTAATTACTACCTGAAAAAATCATCCACCTGAGAGCGGTGAATGAAAGACTAGCTTTTAGAACTTGCTGTCATGAGGAAGAAGGAAAAAAGAGTGAAAGTAAGATTATTTATGCAAGAAAACTTTAACAGGATGGATACAAAATGTTTGAAAGTTTTTGCTTAATTTTGAAAATCTTTAAATTAGCTACAGACTTGTTTTGACAGTCACCATACAAAGGTCTGCTTCTCTAATCTTCGTACTACTGTGATTTAGAAGAAACAAACATCTAACTAGAAATAGAGATGTAATTCTCTTATCTTAGTGATACTTTAAATATTACATCTAAGATAACTAGCTTAGTATGCTCTTTAAGTCCATTGGAGAGAACAAGATCACAGAATCGCAGATTGGTTGAGGTTGGAAGGGATCTCTGGAGGTCATCTGGTCCAACCACTCTGCTCAAGAAGGACTACCTAGATTTAGCTGTCCAGGACCATGTCCAGATGGCTTCACAACCTGTCTTGAGCAACCTCTGCAGGGTTAAATCCCCCTAACAGTGAGAAAGTGCTTCCTGATATTTAGAGGGAATATCCTCTGACTCAATTTGTACCCGTTGCCTCCAGACCTGTCACTGAGCACCTCTTCAAAGTATCTGGCCCTGTCTTCTTTCCAGCCACCTCTCAGGTTTTTGTGCATGCTGGTAAGATCCACCCAAGTCTCCTCTTCCTCTTCCTCTTCCTCTTCTCCTTCCCCTTCCCCTTCTTCTTCCTCTTCTCTCTTATCTAAGCAGTCCCAGTATCAGCCTTTTCTCACAGGGAAGATGCTCCCAGTATGTCCATGTCTCTTATACTGAGAAGCCCAGAAATAGACACAGGACTCCAATTGTGGCCTCATCAGTGTTGAGAAGAGGGGAAAGTTCACCTCCCTCAATCTTCTAACATCACTCCTAATGCAGCCTAGGATACCATTAGACTCTGTGTGGCAAGGGCTCATCACTATCTCATGGTTTGTCTCCTGCTAGACCTCATCTAAATTTAGTATGATAAACTGCATTCTAAAACTTCTTATTCTCTCCATTGCCAATGAAGAAAATTTAGAGTAAGTACATTAGTAGATATTACATTATGTAGACCAACATATTACTCTAATGCCTTTTGGAAGTTTGCCTGGATTTCAGAGTATCTCAGGTGGGATTAAACATCTGTTTTTAAATGCTGAATGTGGTCAGTTGCTTGTGTACAGAAATCTCATGTCTGCACTATAGGCACCTAAGATACCTGCAGGAGGGCATACAGGTCTATTGTCCTCTGGAAAGGAGGGTGGTAATCAAGTAAAATATTCTAGATATCTAAAATGATGTTAGGTCTGTTTTTATGAAATGTGTCTTCATGCCTGGTGTGCAATTCCAGCAGGTTACAATTAATATTTCCAACACATATCAAAATTTAATCAACATCCAATTACACGTTCTGGAGAAATATTATTTCAAAGACATCCACTGAACCTGGAAGTTCTGAATCAGGATTTGAGTAAAACACTTGATTCACAACAAAGAAACCTAGAATAATATTCTAGGATCTATTAAATGGCATTAGACACCACCAGCACAAATAAGTCAATCAAGGCATAGGTATTCATATTATTTCTAGATAAGGATCAATCATAGGAACCTGGCTGGCCTTCAACAGCTGCTCCTCTAACAGCTGCTGCAGAAGGGCACAAGCTTAACATAAATCTTCTGCTGAATATATCTTGAATAATCCAGACATCTCAAATAGCACTAATGTTTTAGTCAAAAGTGCATACATAACCAACCCTATTTGCCATTTCATTTTTCCCTAGGATATCTGATACAGGACAAGAAGATAGTACGTGGTATCTATGAGAATATCAAGGGAAGGATTTATCATGAGTGAAACTTGGCTTTTAGGCAGAATGCCCCAAATCATCTTAAATTACTAGAGTATATGTGATTGAATGAATCAAGCCTGTAGCAAATACAGGCAGTAAAGTAAAAGGTTTTCTTAAACAGTTTCATCAGAGAAACTACTTACAGGTCAGTAGCAGCTTTGTAGAACTGTTGGCAGACGTTAATGTTAGATTAAAACACTGATGTTAGTTGAGGTGTGATGGGTGTTCAAGACCACAGAACATTGCTAGACAGAAAATTAGGATTTGCGGGAGTGCTACATTCTTCTGGGCAGCAGCTAGAGGTTTGATAGGATAGCCCACCTCACCTGAAATTGCTGGGAAGATGAAGTTTAATTTTGCCTTAAGTTCATTTCATTGCCACTAGATACCTACAAATATTTATTGATGCTCAAAGTACTGACAAAGCAGGAAGTCAGGTGAATTGCTTGTAGACATGACTGCACAAATATGTCTCATTTCAGGTGCGTTTCTCTAGACCTGAATCCAACCCAAAATCCTACGTATTTGTATTTCTTCAGAAGCTGACAAGGAATTACTTTCTTATGTATCAAAATCTTTATGAAATCTTTTGTGTGTACCTACCTTCTCTACCTCACTGGAAAAAGCATACATCTGAAAGATATATCTTTTATTCTATTACCAGAGGAGTTGTTTGTATGCAATAAGTGATATTAGTAGTAGTGCCAACACGATGGATCTAATTGCAATTTTTATTGCAAAAAAATGGATTTATGATTTGTGTGATGGATGCCATAATTGCAGAGGTTTTTTAGTTTTGAGGTTTTTATCATAAACAAAATTATCTCTTCACATACATATATATACATATATATATGCCTATACATAGGCAAGGGAAGATGTTAATTTTTCATTTGACAGGGACAAATTTTTGGATATTTCTGTCACAACAGATTTCTTTAGCAACTATTAATATCTTGTCTAATTTTCCAGAAAATACAAGTACTCTAAATAAAACAATAAAAATATATTTTTTTTTAAATGGCAACATTCACTTCCTTGTATTTCAAGTGACAGGTGCTAATCTTGCTTTTTAAAGGCAGCATGTACATGTTAGCAGGTGTTTGAGTGAATTGATTTGAACTGTGCCAGTTTTAGTAAAGTAATTATATGACTGTGGTTCTTTTGATGGCTACAATAATGTTAATTAAAACAATATTTCATTTTCTCATATCAACAATTACAAGACAAGAAGACATACAAGTGTTTTAAGTAGCACTACTTATTGTCTCTAAAAGTGCAAATACTTTCATAATACATGTATAAGAAAAAGGCAGAATTTGCTATGTGAAAATTTTCATGGTATGTCAGTCTATTTATCCTAAAAAGCTCAATTTGGATAGAAAACACGCTAAACAGCATTGTAACTTTAGTCCTTCCAGACCAGTCCTTCCGGTCCTTTAGTGTCCAATTAAGAAAGTATTAACTGAACAGACACATGAGATTGTTTCTGAAATTACTGTCCATTTTCTTGAGCAGATACCTTTGTGGGGCCTCATTCTAAATATTAACAAGCCTTGAGGGGCTGAAAATGCATTTTGAGTAAGCAGAATTCAGACGGACATTTTCAGATGGTCATTTTATTACTGAAAAGTTGGGAATGCCAAATGGAACATGAAACTTGGGAAGAATAGTTCATATATTACTGAAAAAGCATAAGCAAAAAAAGAGCAATAAATATGAGGTGATAGGAAATGTTGATATGTAAGTACACAAAAACTCTGTATAAGAGCAGATGTAAGTTGCCAGCGTCAAAGAGAATAAGATATGGACAAAGGTTAAGGGAAAAGAGAAAACTGGTTTAAATTGGTAATATTTAGGTGTAGTTTTGGAACCAGCACAAGAGATCCCATCAGAAACAAAATTAATTTACTACAGGTTCTTTTGGAAGGTTATATAATTCAGATTAATTTAAATCAGTCAGATCTAGGAATTTCTAAGTGATATCAAAGTGGAATATAATGAATTTTTAATAAAAGTAAATATCCATGGCCTCAAAAAAGATAGGTTGTTAGCAAGCAGCAACTGCAGACAAGATTCCCTGCTCCATCGCACACACTTCTTTCCTCTTGAATACAGCTACTGTGCAAAGTGGGACCAGTACTCGGTACTGAATTGTATCAAAGCACACATCGCCAGGTTTTTATAAGGTAGTCAAGGCTTCACCAAAGCTTTTTAAAGAAGAAAAGAGTGTGCCAAAACTCATTAACATATCCCCAAGTTTGTAGTCATAACAGCCCAAACAGTCCTCACCCCTGACAACACTGGGTGGCCACTGCTGATCAGACAGCCCTTCTGTCTGATCCAGAAGTTGCTTGGGCACATAATAGTGTTTTGCTGCCTTCTCAAAAATGCCCTGAGGCCACCTGCATAATTCCCAATGATTGTTATAAAAGCAAAACACAAAAAATGTTTATATAGCGTTGAGAGTCAGGGATCAGGACCCAGGTGTGAACTGAGAAGCGAAGTTATTTAACTGTACAGATTTACACTTTATATACTTGTTCCAAAAGTCTTCAAACTGTAGTGTACAGGAGAACACTGTTTGGTATACTGCCATACTACTGAAACACTGAAAAATACAGGGCAACAACCTGAACTCTGGTACCGATGTGATTTTGACCAGGGCCAAACTGGATTGCAGAATATGCAGAGTTATACCAGCTGACCAGATAACAGCCCCTAGCACATTATGCACACTAGACTAGATGTAGTCTTGCAGTGTGCTTATATGCATAGAACTCTGACAAAGTTGCACTTGTAGCACCCTATTTATTTTAGTATGGCCAGCTCCGTAATGCATGTAAGGAGAAGTCTACAGTGTTACGTTCACAAGATGTATTTATAATTTTTGTCTTTGATATTTTAATATATTG
Organism: Corvus cornix cornix; assembly: GCF_000738735.6. Classification (NCBI taxonomy): domain Eukaryota; kingdom Metazoa; phylum Chordata; class Aves; order Passeriformes; family Corvidae; genus Corvus; species Corvus cornix. The sequence goes on from NC_046332.1 coordinate 72,182,449, forward strand.
TTCCATTTATTTAAAACCAAAAATGTTATACTGCTTCATCACACACTAGTACTTAGTAGTACCTGTATATCTAAGCTTTTGCAACCATTGCAGTAGCACAGTTTGAAGACTTTGATTTCTCTGAAATATTTTTATAGTGTTACCTCTTTCTTTCCTTTTGGCAAGTCAGCAACATTTTTACATTAAGAAGAGTCCAAGGCTGCTCATTAGAATCCCTTAGTTATGGAAAAAACTGATGGATAAGCATCTTAAGTACAATATCAAAACTGAATATCATCCTCTGACAGGTCCCAAAACATACATTGTCAGCAAAACTTACAGAATATGTAAGCGTTTTAGCAGTCCTGGTACCAGAAACCTCTGAAGTGAGTTTGTGTTAGGTTAGGTGATGAGAAGGTCATCTGCACCCAAAAAAGAAAGCAGAGAGAAACAATTGCAGGAACAATAATTTGTTTAATAACCTGTCCTTGTTGCTCCCAGGCCCACACAGGAGAGCCACCACCCCATCAAAGGTCCTTCTTCATAAACCCAGAAGAGCACAGGGACACAACAGCAGGCAGAAACCAAACTTCAGACTCCCAAGGAATGAATGACTTGTCCGAGCCACTCCCAGGGCTGTCACAGCAGAGCCAACAGACTTGTTGGCAACACATGAAACTTCATCAGGATGAATCATCAGAACCAGCTCTCCAGAGCACCTTGCCACCTTTTGGAATAATGGGAAGGGTTATGAGATGTATTGTGGGATTTAGGGAGAAAAGCATTTGGAGATTATGCAGAACTAACTATGGGATTCTTAAAGGAGACACCAAAGGTGGAAAAAAAAGAACTTTGGGTGTGTTGTGGGTGACCAAGTATAGGGAAACAGAGGGATAAAGGGAAAAAAAGGTCCATTTGCATTTAAGAAGAGACTGAGGATCCTGCCTGTTTGGCCGTGCACTGTTCCTGCTGCAGTCATGTCTCTTCATTAAACTCCATCTTGACTGTTTTCTGGCAAGGAGATCTATACTCTCTATGCATGTGTATGCATGGGGGAGGTTCTATGCTATCAGCAGCAGGAATGAATTCAGGTCTCTGAGTTAGTCTCTGATCACTACTGGAGGGAGACCAAGCCAGGCTAGTGGGTAAAAATACCTGGGAGTGGGAAGGAGTGTAGATCCTTAAAGCCCAGCTCTGACAATGGGAGCACCTGTGAAACTCATAAGGGTGGCAGCATGGGGTGGGGGGGTAGAGGGGCAGATGGGTTTGGGACCAGGAGAGTAGTGGTGTGAGGGTGAGACAGCCTGCACTGGCAAGGGGCTGATGCCTTGGAAAATTATATGGCCAGTTACCATCAAGTAGGGAGATTGGGATCCAGGGCTAGCTACCGGGCACATGGTCAGGCCAGCTGCTGAAGTGAATCACCCTGTACATGCGTATAGGTACATATTCTCAGTGATAGACCTCTATCCTGCTGAGACAGAGGGGGAAGCAGGATGAGGCAGTCGGTACTGTCTGTGTTCATGGGAGCTGTCTCCAGTGTGTGTGATCAGCCACGGGTGTCTGTGTGTGTAGGTGTGTGTATGTAGTGTACATAGATCAACACATGCTCAGCCTCAGTGATGGACAGATTAGGGGATTAAGTAGAACAGGGAGAAACCAGGACCCCTTGCCACAGGAGGTCCAGGTCACATTAGAGGAAGAGTCTCCTACATTCCCAAACTCATATGATGGGCTATTTTTCTTTATCAAACTATGACATTGTTTTCTTAATGACTGAATGCCTGCAGATCAAGACCCTCACAAGCAGCAGGGTTTATGTGATGTTTTGAACATGCCATAAGAGCAGCATGTGCTGGATTATAAATTAAGTGAATAAAAGGATGAATTATAATAAAACTTTGGAAATAATTTAAAGCTATTTTTCTGTTAACAGGAACATCTTTTCAGTTCACACATGTCACTATGAAAACAATATTTTCATTAGTATTTAATAATTTTATTATTATAATATAATACTAATATTTTATTATTATATTATTATAAATGTATTAAATTAACATTTAATAATATGAAAATACAGATATTTTCATTGCTGGTGTGTTTCAATTTTAGCTTCATTCTTCACATATCTTGCAAGGTCTACCCATATTTTAGAATGTTTTATGAGAAGCCAAGGAACTAACACTTCATCTCTTCAATTGCAATGATTGGCCAGGTTACATGTCATGCTATATGTAACTGTTCATAAATCTGTGAGCAGATGGAGATATTTTTCTGCTGACAGATTGTTGTCCTTTCCTCTGAGTGAAAAGCAGTTTAAGACACATCCTTAGCACTTCCATTTTCAACTGACTATATGAAAGGGTGAAATAGCCTCTCCTGCAAATGCCTTGAAGCACATGACTTGTCTAACAGTGCATACGTTAAATCTTCAAACCATTTCCCCTTTGGTAATTTCATTCTTAAACTACGTTGGACAGCTCCCTCAGTATATTGCTATTTATGGGTCTTATTCTAAGGCATTTAATCCCTAACTGAATTACAGTGACCATGTATTTACCATGGAGCACCTTTTTGCAACTTGTCTATGTCTGTTTACATTGAGGTCTAACCCCAATGGGGAACTAAGCCCCATGCAGCTGCTCGCTCACACTACCACGGTGGGATACGGGAAGGATTATCAGAAAAGTAAAAGTGAGAAAACTCAGGGGTTGAGGAAAAGACAGCTTCATAGCTAAGCAAAAGGTGAACATGCAAGCAAAGTAAAGCAAGGAATTAATTCCCCATTTCTCTTGGGCGGTCAGGCATTCAGCCGTGCCCAGGAAAGCAGGGCTCCATTGCGCGTAACAGTGACTTGGGAAGACAGACACCATCACTACAAACATCCCCCCCCGCCTTTTTCTTTCTCCAGCTTTATATGCTGGGCATGACACCATATGGTAGGGAATATCCCTTAGGTCAGGTGGGATCAGCTGTCCTGGCTGTGTTCACTCTCAGCTTCTTGTATAGCCCCCAAACTCCTGACTGGCAATGTGATGTGAGAAGCAGAAAAGGCCTTGAACTCTGTGTAAGCGCTGCGCAGCAATAATGGAAACATCCCTGTGTTATCAACACTGTTTTCAGCACAAATCCAAACCATAGCCCCATAGTAGCTACTGTGAAGAAAATTAACTCCATCTTAGCCAAAACCAGCGCAGACTATAATAGGATAACTCATTTTCCATGTGTTAAGAATGGATGAAGTTAATACTTTAATGTAGTTCTAATGGGTAAATCAAAAGAAAAGGATTTAAAATACTAATAAAGTAAGACTCTAACAAGAAATAAGAAATCAATTATTAATTATGATATTCTGCAGCTACACATTTCCCTAATGAATCTCCAACTGCTATAGGCATATCATACAAACCAATAATATCTAGGCTTCTTTCAAATTTATATTTTTATTTATGGTATTTTTATGATACAGATAAAAAATCTTCTTTCTTGAAGCTGCAAATAAATCAGATGATGATGCCTAAAGTAAAGTCAAAATATGAAGTCTATTATTTCAGAGTATGTATTTATTGAAATTATTTCAATTTTCTTTTTTTTTACTATTTCTTTTATGTAATTTCTGACACTGTTGTTTCAACAAAATCTTTCATAAATTCTAGGTACCAAGTTTCAACATACAGGATACATATTCTAATTCTAGCAATGCATTGTTAGCATGTATGCTAGCACATTGGTAAATATATAGAAGTATTACATATCTTTAAAATTTTCTCTGTCATTGCCATTTTAGTCCTATTAACTTTAAATTTAATAATATTACTTCATGTAGAAAACAAATTGTAATACCAGAAGTACTTATTAAAAGCCTTTAAAAAAAAAATAAACAATAGTATCTTAAAGAGAAAAGCTTTTGCATTCCCATACTTTTAAAATTATATTCCTTTTCATGGTATTTCAGATGTACTTTTATATTTTATTTCTATGGCAGATGAAAAACAAGTGATTGAAAACTTTTTAGAATAGGTTTCAAGTCCCAATTTTTTTGTAGTATATATTACATCATGGTTTGAAAAATAAGAAATCTGTCATAATCAACAGTAATATTACAATTTTAAAGAGAGTTTAGACATCAAAGATCAAATAATTTCCTTGTAATGCTCTTAAATATTAAGTACGCCTAAAAAGATCTTACTGATATCTGGTTCATAATCCAGCAGCTCACCCAGCTTTCTATTTAGTAATGAAAAGAAATTCCTGTCAGCATTTTTCTATTTGTGTGTCTTAAGGCCAAGGCTTTAATTATGAGCTCAAGTTTATTGATCACTTAACAACAACAACAATAACATTTTTTCATTTTTGATCCGGGAAGGATGTGCCATTTTGTTTATGGATGAATCTTGAAAACATAATTTAACTTTGTTGCCACAAATGATTAATTTAAATTATTCTAAATCATTTTTTTATTATCTTATAAACTAAAGTATCTTTTAGTATTAGAAACAATACTTGTATTTCCTTGTATCATCATGTTTATTTCCTTGTAGTCATGGGTTGACATTCCATCAGTGAGAGTATTTTTTCTTCTTTTATTTCTTTTCGAACTACAGTTAGCCTTTTGGAAATTATTGCCCTACTTACTGAATCATGCAAAGTCATATCTCTACTTTGCCCTGAAAACATAAAGTTTCTTCCTTATAGGCACTATATCTTTCCTTTTAAAAAAAAAAAAAAAAAGCTATAGTGGCAGTCACTGTCATGTTGATTAAATCAATTATAAGTATATAAATAATATGTAGATGTGACCTTGAATCATGATGGCTTTATCTACTTAGTCTCAGTTTATATTAGACCAATAGACAAACATGCTGTATCCTTAAATATATATGATTAAACTGTTGTTTAATACTAAATCTTGTACATAGACTAGGCGATCATAATTGCAGTTCTTTCATGTGACACCAGAGCTTTCCTAAAAGTAAATTTTAAAGATACCATTTCACATATTTTTGATGGTTGAAATAATTTATGCAAAATTCATAGATAAACCTAAAAAGATTTTGATCCTGAAAATGATAAATAAAGATAGTGAATATTTGTTGAAGGTCAAATACACACATCTTGACTTCATACAGGATTTTTTTTGGTGTAAAGGAACTTTCTTATATAAAAAAAGATGCTCATGAATTCCTCTTCCGAATTTTTTTTGTGTTGTCTATAGAAATTCAGCTGTTGCTTTGCAATTTGTGAAAAGCCTCTAAACTTCAAACAATATTTGGAACATATATCTGATAGAAATACTTTTTCTTTTTTTTTTTTAACTCCTTCTTTGGCCGTGGCTTAACAGGTTGAGGAGGCAAAACTGCAAAAAATTTCTTTCCGTTTCTGCAATACATTTCTGAAATACTGCTTCTGCAAACGTGCCACAGGAAGTTAAATTGTCCCTATGTGCCAAAGCCTTACTCAGTTTATTCTTCCAATATAGAGTTCCTGATCTTTGAATAGTATCTACTCAGAGATTTCCAGATTACTTTTATGAAGCTGTGGTGTGCTGCTGTGTTGCTTTAACCTCACCTGCAAACAATATTAAGACAACATTTGTGAGAAAGTTTCTAGATATGGTAGACATTTGCTGTTGATTTATCTGCTAGTGAACCATTGCAGAATGTCCTTTTTTATGAAATATTTTTGTCTAAACCACAGGGGGAAAATGAAGTATAGAAATACGTACTCACAAGGAAAAAAGAAATCAATAAAACGAGAAGCCATGAGTGTTTTGTATTTCAGATGTACACTGATGAACACTTTTAGAGAACATAAGAAATCATTATGATTTGTGAACTTAAAGTTTGATTTTATTAGGTATTTAAGTTCTACATTGAAGATGAAAGTTATTAAAATGGGGAAATTATTCATAATTATTTTTATTATAGTATCTATGATATCCAAGGAGAAGCTGGGAGAACGTCAGATACCTGCTGACTCCAAATCTAGATAGAGTTCAGATATAAATGAGCATCCCCTCAACTGTAAGGGAGGGAGAGCAATGGTGAAAGCACTAGATTTTTCAGTGCCCAATATTTCATTATTTAATATTCCAGTAGTTATGCTGGAAACAGAAAAGTGACTTGCTTTAACACTGCAAACATTTATTTAAGGTGAAATATTGTCCTTGAGCACCTCTCTGTCTACATACAGGTCACTCCTGAATTGGAGTGCTTTCTCTGAACATTTTACTGCAATTTCCCTAACACACTAAAGTTTTTGCAAAACTATATGATAGAATGAGTTAGCATCTTTTTCACAGACAAAAGATCAGTCAATTTTTCTCTTGTGCCCTTTGCAAAAACTGATGAAATAGCTTTCTATACTCCATGTAACTTTATTCTTCTTCATTTATGTCAACACAGCAATACACATTTAAAATAAGGAAAAGATATTTTTATTATTATATATTTTCAAATTCAGTGCACAGTAAGTTTGGGAAGAGCCATGGTTTTATGTAACTATGGATATAGCTATTAAGACTAGCAGAAGAATAAAACATGAGAGAAATAGTTATACATTCCTACTCTTCTTATTTTTCCCTTTTTCCTGACAGATCAAATTTTTCCATCAGTATTTTCCATCTCAAAACCAGCAATGAGTTTTTGGAGGAATTTGTTCATTTTTTCGGGTTTTTTTTTTGTTGGTTTTTTGTTGTTTTTTTTTTTTTTTCTTTTAAAGGCGAACTCTCTGTTTTTCAAAAGCCTCAGGAAAAAACTAGTTTAAATTTGAAAAAAATTGAAAAAATAATCTTGAAAAAAATTATTATGAGAAATAGAGATTTACAATGCCTTACAGATTTACTTAAAGTATAATGGCATTTAGATCAAGTTGTCACCCACAGGGCGATCTGCTGATTCTACATAAGCAATAATAAAGCTTAAAACATTCCTGGAGCAGGGAGTCTTGTAACTTACAAACACAATTCAATAGATCACCAGTTTGGGGGAAAGTTCTCATTATTGTGATCTAATGAATCTCTTTAGGCTTATCTGGGACAAATTTGCTAACACAGATTTTCTAAACATATTATTTTTGTTTACATGCAAAGCTTCCCTAGAAATTCCAGGATCCAAAACATCCATTTAACTACCATGTGACACCCTGTAGGAGAGGAAGTAAAATCTCTTTATGGCAGGAAAAGCTAGTGTACACATTTCTCCTTCATATTTGTAGCGCATGAAAGCAGTTCATGAGCAAATGGATGATCATCCCACCTGCTTGAGCAAAAGTTATCAGCAGATGTACTAATAAATAAGATTATAGAATCACAGAGTTGTTAAGGTTGAAAAATACCTGTAAGATCACTGAGTTCAACTGTAGGGTGAAAGAAGACCGAAGTTCCCATTTACATTAGCAAATAAACCTGGCCAAGTAACCTAAGCCAGAAAACCATAAATATTCATTGATATCAGTACCACCCTATTTCTTCTACAGAATCTGAATTTATTTTAAAGCCAACTTCTACAAAACAGATAATAACATGTTTTAAAAAAAGGAAGTGCAATATCCTACCTGATAATACACCTATGAAACCTCTTCCACAGATTTTAGGAAATTATGCACTGTGAATTGTTTCTGTTGAATCAAAACCAATTATTTGGAACATAATTTATATTTCAACTTTTAACCTTTCTGCTCTTGATATGATCTATGATATACATAATCTCTACAACTGTGTGTTTCATTACTGGCTGTCTTAAATGTCTCCATCTGTTTTACTAATTTCTTTGTGGATTTAAACCAAATAGTTGGGTTTTTCCCCCTTCCCCTTCTCACAGTACTTTGCTTTTTACTTTTTTTTTTGTTTTTCCCTTTCACTTACATTTTTGAGCAGAACTATTTCTAGGAAACACATGTAGTTGTCATTTTTGAGGAAATGTGTACCGTTTAACTATAAATAATGAATTGCTGAGGATAGCAAATACTGAGTTTATAGAAAGCAAAGCGTTTGTAGCTACTCACACAGCTACTTTTTTTTGTTAAAATTCAGTGAAATTTCATGAACTTATGAAAAAAAGTAATGCAGAACTGCATAGATCTTTTATTAAGGAATTATTTCAATGGCATACACTTGCAAATTTAAACCACTGGATCTTAAATATCTGCTATACCAGCATCGTTTAATGAAATTTGCCTGATTTAACTAAGGTAGCTATGTTAATCTAGCTGTGTTGGGAAACATCTGGACAAAAAACCCTAGATTTTCCACACTCAGAGAAAATACACCCATCAGATGCCCACACATATATGTATATTTACATATATGTTATTGTGTATTTTTTAGTTTGGCAAACTGTGGTGGTATGTAGATATCCTACTCTCTCCTTCTTATCATTTGCATGAGAAAGACGAACTTCAGGTTTGTGAATTGTCCAGATGGTAGTGTATGTAAATCTTGGTGTCCAAATGCTCAGCACTGTAACCCACACTGGCATGAGGGACATGGGGTATATTTTATATGTTTGAAAATGTGAATAGTGGGAGCTATTGTCATTATTCATCTAAATATGAGCCTAGGATTTTTTTTTCTGTAGATTTGATAATAGCTTTGAGTAGTGGAAATGAAGAGGATAGAAAGGTTCAATGTATGAGAATCTTGAAGAAAATAACATCTTAATGCATTTTTTGCCTTTTTTCTTGGCACTCACTAAGGAAGAAAAGAAGGCTAGGTCCCAGTTTGGGCTGGAGGATGGGAAAAAAATTTGAAGGAATACTTTTAATTTAATTTGTACAAAACACTGCAGAAAAAATCTATTTTTTTTCTTAAAGCATTCCAGTGTGTAAAATCTCTGTTTTACAACCAGTAACAGTGCTGCTACATTCTACTACAGGAGAACTTTTTACATGATTCTCTTTCAAGACTCTTGAATTAAAAAATTATTCAGAGGTAAGGTAATAAGTTGAATTTCAACACAGTTCCTCTATAAGTATTATAAGCAATAAACCCATTGCAGATTCAGAACATTATTGTCTTGCTCAAACTTCAAACAAAAGTCTTAATCAAGGTTATTAAAGTTCTTTATGGCAATGATGTGTTAAAAGATACTATATACTTTCTCTTGAAGATTTCAGTCATCAAAATCTTCTAACTGATGGAAAAAAAATATTTTTACTTATTGCAACATCAGGAGACAATAGAACCTCAATTTCACAACTACTTTTTTTTGGAGAATGGTCTTATTTTATCATCATACTCAACGGGATCCTTATTTCATTATAAAATTTACAGAATACATAACAGATTTGTTGAAATATCAGCAGTCCTTTGGCCAAATCCTGAGATCTCAGTAGTAGGTCTTGATAACCACATTTTCTGGATATTAGATTTATAGCATTTATTGCTTCATTAGTGTCATGATTATGACATATCAACACAGATGAAAGAAGAACGGAGTTAATTTAAGCATAATGATAATAAACTGCATAATGCAGAATGTTTTCCCATAGCTCTGTGAGATTCATTCTTTTCATCTTTTCTATTAATTTTTCAGATGTGAAATTGTTCCTGTCACCACTTACCAAAACAACACAAAGATTTGCACCTACAACTAACTTCTCATAGTTTAAATACACAAGCTTTAACAACAACAGAGGATAACATCTGAATGCTGACTAGCTAAAAACATCTGTATATGTTGTAGCTAATATACCAGCATTTTCAAGAACATGATAATTTGCTGAGGTACATGCACCTAAAATGTCAAGAAACACCATTAAAATAAATACTCTAAATAGCAGGAATGTCACTTGCTATATAGTTGTCTAAACAATTTTTTCTCAATTTCTTTAAGGAGAATAATTGAGATAATCGAACCCTTTCCTAGTTTGACACCCACCTTCTTATGAAGTTCATTGGTGACAAGCTTAGCATGGTGGTAATAACACCAAGATTGTGGGTTTGATCCCTCTATAGGCCATTCCCTTAAGGGTTGGACTCAAGGATCCTTGTGAGACACTTCCAACATAGACAATTCCTGGATTCTGTGCTATATTTTTTGAGGAATTTTGATTTCTCTTTACTATTATTATTATTATTACTATTATTATTGATTTTTACCCTAGCTCTTCCTTTGTATGTTGAGTAAATTGTTCAGGCATATTTAATGAAAAGTATTAGGACTTTAGAAATTTTATTTTGGACTCCTTATCAAAAAAGACTGCCATAAATCTTCATCACTCAGACTTTGGTTTTATATTGTAATTTATTCTATTTCTAACCTGAAGAGGAAAAGATAATAGTTTTCTAGCTAAATATTATAATGCAAGTGTTTGCTGGGCAGTCAACTATATGGGTTCTGTTCTCCTGCGTTCAGCAGTAACCCTGTGCTGTTACTGTGCACATTCACAATTTCTGTGTATGTGTGGCATGCATGCACAATCAAACTTTGAACTTAACATGAATTCTACAGAATGAACAAAAAATAAACCTCCATGGCTTTCTGGCGTGAAGGACTGAGAATAATCAGAATTCATTGAAAAGATAATTAGTAGAAAGTGCTGATATGATTGCAAAGGATGGGTACAGCTGTTTGTGCCCATAAGGAGTCACAGCCATCTGTATGCACAAGGGCTTCATTGAAGTATGACAGCTTCTTTCTGAAACCAGCTGAGCTGGGAGGAAACAGGGAAAAAAATTCACTTTTCAATTAGGCTAGTTATTTATTTGTGCTGTAATACTGTATGATATATTTTTCCCATCCTTTTTCAGAATTAATTTGAAGTTCTGTTTCTTTTTTGAAGATGAAGAGGATTAGGCCTGGGGGCTTGCTAGTCTACTCAAATTTCATTACTCTATCTGTTTAGAGCCTTAATGCTTAAACAACACTTCAGTGTACTGAATTCATTTTAATAGACATAATTCCATTTAGAACGTATGGGAACAAGTTCTAAAATAATTTCCAGAAAAAATCACTTGGTGGCTTTGAAAGAGAGGGCACCTTTCAGACTATGGTTCAGGCTAAAAAGGACTAAGAAAATGTTCAGAAATAAGTACGTCATAGCATTTGCAGGGGTCAAATATTTATTGTTATTGTGAATAAAAGCATATACATATTTTCATCCAAAATTCTGTTGAAATCCTCCTGTCAGAGGACTGTATAAACTGTGATTATTGATAATTTTAAGTAAACTAACAATATTACCAAAAGAAATAGAACAATAACTCAAACATTTTCTATCCTTCCTCTATGAGGAGCAATCTGACTCCTTTCACTATCCATCAGCAAAACATCTGGAATTTATACTCACAGTTGGGTGGAACAGTAATTTCAAATGATAAAGTCTTGTTTTGAAAGATCCATAGGGCCTCCTACACCAGTGTGTCTGAGTGAAAACCTTCTCTTGCTTTTGGAGGGTGAGGGAAATTCATCCTCACAATCATTCATTTAAGCACAGGAGAAAATTTCCTAACTTTGGTTTTATTTATTCAAAGTTTCATGCTTCTTAATGAAATTTTAACAGGTAAAAAGAAATTTCCTAACACCGCCGCCCACAGGATTGCAAAAGCTATAATGGCTGCTACTTGCTAAGTCACTTCAGTTCCTACTCAGATATTGTAAAGCCTTTGATAGTTACTCAATCTCATAAATTCATTTCTTAAGAAGCAAGAGATAGAGGCACTTTATCCTGCTCTTTTCCTATAGCCATGACTGTATTAAGGCCTCAGTTCTGTCAGAATTCATAAAAGGATGAGGAGTCTTTCTCTGATGATATGCTAGCAGAATCAGGTCTTAGAATACAATGCATTACTTTATATAACCTACTCTATGATAATTGGCTGTAAAAAGAATACATAGGTCAAAAGAAATATAAATTGTGGGGAGAAAAATACCCAGACAAAATAATAAAGGGAGGACACCAAACATCTTCCACCTACCTTTTTTTGCATTATTGAATTACCCTCTACTATTTTTACTATTATTATTATTATTATTACAACTGAAATGTGAATGGAAAAAAATAAGAAAATATAATCACAATTATTATTTTATTGTATATTAAAAAATAAAAGTCTTTCAATATGCATATTTTCCTTTTGTGAAGTTAATCAATGCTTCTTACTTGAAAAGAGAAAGTTTTAAGGATGCATTCAGTTTCCTAGTTTAACAATTCCTTTTTAAACTAGTAACTAGCAATGACGTGACAAAGCCTAGGTCATGAGAGAAAACTACGACTCTTTCCAGACTCTCTCCAAAGGCCTCATTTACTCATTGAAAGGGGCTGATTCAAGCATAGTTCAATTCATTATACACCCATGCTCATATTTTTAAGCAGATGCTAGCAAGGCTTTGCACGACATGCAATGTTCCCAATGCCAAAGAACAGTGGGCAATCTGTTCTTCCTCTTTTGAAGATGACTAGCTGATTATTCATCTCATTCCATAGCTATAAAAGATTAATAAAGTGGTTTGGATTACGAAAAAATGAATCAACCTGAAATTTTCACAAAATTGAGGAGGAAGTTCAAATACTTTTGAAATGAAAGTAATATTAGAAAGTATTACCTACAGAAAGCAAATATATCAGAAAAAATATCAAATTTTTGACAGAATGTCTGGTGTCAAAAATACAGTCCTGCCACTGTTGTTATTCTGTTTTACAACTGTTTTGCAAATTCAGAGCTGTTATGAGACTTCACGCTTTGAGGTTCATCCATTACTATGGTGTATTGCATCCATGTATTACCTCAGAAGTACACAGAGAGCCCCAGTTCCTATAATTGCAGCATCTTAGATTATCTATCTCAATGTAGTATACATTATAGAATATTATGAATTTTTTTAATACTAACCACTCTCAGAATTATTAGACTGGAAAGCTCAAATGGCCTTATTAAAAGATGAAGAAGTCAGAAAATCTATTCCATTCATAACTAGGCTGAAGTTTCATTTTGAGAAAACAATCAATGGCACACAATAGTGCTATTTCTCAGTTGGCTTTCTAAAATCATAAAAACTTAACAGAACTCATAGTTATGTCACCTGCTAGTATAGTAATGCACAGGAGAGAGATTTGAGATTAGGAAATCACACTTTAATTTGTTTTTTCAGAAAACTGATGTTTTTCTGTCAATAGTTGGTTTTAAATATGATGGGGAGGTGTAATTTTGATGGCTTTTTGTTTTGTTTTTTTCTTTTGACTACAAGTTTTCAAATGTTTAGTTTCACATGAAATAATGTATGTGAGTTTATACCTTAAATGTACATGGTTTTTGTAAATTTCTGTATAACAGGCCAAAATTTAAGAATTATGTATGAATACATTAATAAATTAAATATATGAAATTACAAATGAAATATTAAATATTGAGTAAACCTGGCACAGCGAACATATTTTAACCACAAAAACCTTGGAAAAAAGTTTACTTTGGGACGGCAAAGCATACAGTGGTCTTTCAAAGCATTGAAATTCCTTGTTGGCTATGTTTCTCAGTTCTAAAATGTTTTGACTGCACACTTGTCTTCTCTAGGAAGAACAAGAAAGATTATTCTTATTTAAGTGGAAGAAGAAAGATGATCTTGCGGAAAAAACAATAGCAAGATTCTTAATAGTTAAATTCAAATGTTAAATATCCAGATTATGAATAGCATGCTAAGATATAGGTTTATATAAGCTATAACATCTCCAAAAGAATTATGGATCTTTGAATTAGAATCAGTGGATTTATTCTTGCATTTTTCATAATTGGAAATTAGACAATGTGGTGTAAGGAAAAAGTCCTGATATTTCCCAGTCATGACTTCATAGTAAATTAACTAAAGAATGGGGTTCACGATTTTCATATGTTTTGGGTACCCAATAGGCTTGCCATAAATAATTATGACTTGCTCTCTTCATGGATACCTTTATGCCTCTTCTGTCCAAGAACCACTCTTAGGACCCTTTCTGTTGTTTGCTATACCAGCACTCTTTCCAGACCTCAAGACCTTTCTTTCCTTTTTGCATTTTGGCAATGAAAACTTAACTGTCCTTTCCAAGGCAGGTCTGTGATACAGGAGTTGCAATATAATAACTTTTTGTAACATTAATAACCTAGATTATAGGTTGTGTACCTGCCTTCTGAGGAGGGACCTGACTGCCTGTTACTGTCAGGCTACATGGCTCCTCATTTCACCACTGCCTCCAGCTCATTCCTTTGGGGGCAGTAGCAGGATACTCAATTCTTGCTGTGTGTACAGAGCTCAGAGAAGGGCCTTTGCCAAGGAATCTTTGCAGCTGCTGTGATTCCTATTCCACCTGCTTTATGAGGAATTAAATGTTCCAGTTGGGTTTCTACTTAGCAAAGACTGAGCAAAGGGAAACAAAATTTAATCTGATTAGACAGTCATATTCATCTTACAGAAGGAATTGCTAAACATCAGCTTTTGCTCTGTCTTCATGAGTTAGTGTCAAAGAATCAGTTCTGATAAATCTTGTACAAAAAAAAGTGCTCTTAAAAAAAAAAATAGCCAATACTTCTGGGTAAATACAGAGTGTTAAAAGGACTAAAGTAATGTGCTGGTGGCTTCCTGTGAGCAACTCACATGCAATGATGCAGCAAGAGACAAACTTTTCTGTCACAGTTGTCATTATCATTACGATCTCTCTGTAAAATTTTGTCAAAGAGGAAAATGAATGTAACTCTGGACTTGGATTCTCAAATAATATGCAGTGATATGATAGCACTGAATGGATTGATTATGTTCACTCATGCTGTCTGAAGATTTGATTGTTTACTCCTTGTTCATTAATAGTTCATATGGAAGGATATTTGGGGGCTTATACTACTTTTGTATTATTTAAAGGTTTTCCATGAGTACACTTAAGGTATTTGTTAATAGCTGATTGAAAATAAAATCTAAAATTAAATATGATACTAAGTGAAGTGACTAATAAAACAATTAGTAGTTTTACTGTGCTCTTAAAGGTAGGTTCTCTTCACCTTATTCAAGGCCTTTAGAAATTAGATGGTTTTTCAGAAGAAGTAATTTAAGTCTGTTCTTAGTCTATGGAAAGAGGACTGGTGCCTTCCCAAAACAAGATGCCTTCTGATGTAATGTATGAGTCTAACTAGGCACATTGAATTCCTTCTGGGTGTGAAACTTCCACTTAGGAAGACAACTTGGACAGAGAGCCTAATAAACCATTTCAGACTGGATATCTAATGGATAAAATCAAAGAAGGCTCCTACTCCAAACAGAGAGCTGTAAAAGGGCATATCTTCCACAGTTTCTAAGGAAAATATTCTCATGAAGAGTATTAAAAGGAATGCTTCACATAGCAAATAATTTTTAACTCTGGAAAAATTAAATGTTGGTATTTTTCAGAACATGTTTTAAAAGTGTTTAATTTTTTATGTCTTTAAATCTACATGTTAAGTTGTAATTTCTTTGGAGAAAATTTTCTACTAAAAATTAGCTAATTACTAAAATTCATGGTACAATACACTAGAATAGTTTACATATCACAAAATTATTTCCTCTAATACTTATTAAAGAAGAAAGATCTTTATGAAGAATGACAGGACAGAAAGAAGAAACCTGATTTTGTTCTCATTAAAGCAATGAAATTCTTGCCTGTAATGTCAGTTAGAAGAGAACTGTACTGTAGAAATAAATGCCCCAGGTTTTCTTTGGAAACCTGGGCTGAACTGTTGATGTAAAAGAGATTTTGGTCATAGAGGCACTGGAAATGTCAGTATTGGTGCAGCTATTTTTACATACCTTCAGTAGAGGTCAAATTAGCTCTTGAGTTACTCAACTTGTTCTATTTGCTTTTGCTACAGTTGCTTCCAACATGGATTCAAACCTGCTTACTTTATATACTTAGGAATTGGAAATGTAATCATGTCAGTATAATTTTACTCCACAGTGTCACAGGAAGCCCTGCCAGGTAACTTTGTGTGACATGGGCATACCAAAATATTCCATTTGCTGTCTTAACATACAAGTTCTGAAAACTTGCTTCAAAAAATATTTTTAATGTATATATTATTGCAGAATAAATATTTTTTTTTGTCTCTAGGATATAACTAACTACTGAAGCTGAAGTCCTTGCTGAAGAAACAGGGAATGCTGAAATATTCTCCACTTAACTTCCCATCAAAAAGTATGTTTCAAAACCAGATACTTTTCTTATCTTGAATAACAGACCTTAATCACTTATAGCTGTGATTAAAAATATGTTCTTTCATTCTTTTATTGCTCAAATTCTACTTTGCCTTGCTATTGCTTTTTGCTATTAATAATATATTGAAAGTTTGATTCATCACACTTTCTTGAAGTTACTGCAAAATTTCTAATGTAGGAAATATTTTCTTTCCATATGACTTCAAATATTCTGTGAAAATTAAGTGGATATAATGGAAATCCTTTTTTCACTTTGTCCTTCCATTTTTCCCATGTATGTCACCCTTTCTAATCCTGTTTTTCGTAGTGGCTCATACAGCTTGTAATTCAAATGAAGATCCTTTTTTTGTTTGTTTTTAATTCAGGATTTTTTCAACTACTATTTTCTTTCTGCTATTATTACAGAAATATTTTGAAGAACTCAGTCAGTCACTCCTATTACTTTTCAGTTTCTTCCAACTATTTTTACAGGAACTGTTTCTAAGTTTGGATAAGACACAATCCTCTATGCCTTAACTTACATGATTACATGGACTAATCATGAACAGCATCTAAAAGTCATTTATCTATTTACTTTACATATTTAATGTGTCCCAAAGTTACCTCTTATACTGATGAAAGTAGAGTTGATTATGTTGTTTTCAATTCACTGTATCTGTGCCATACATTATTAGTATTGATTTAAAAAAAGAGAAAAAAATATAGGTATGAAATAAGATGCTTGTTCATCTCTCTCTTGATTTATATTCTGAGAAGGCAAACCTGTACTAATTAAATTCTTCTAGGAGAAGCATCATTATTGCAACTGCAGTAGAAAAGGTCTAAGGACAGAATAAGTTGAAAGTCCATAGGAGAACAAAGATAGGCAGGAGTCCAGAAGTTTATCTTCAGTACAAAGGAGATCCAAAGCTGAAAAAGAGAGAAAGGACTTCTTCCATCCTCCACAAGCCACCTAAAGCTGGGATTTCACTGAAATTACTGTGGAATTTGAGATTCTGTCACTTTTACTATCATGTGATTTTTTTTTTTTAAACAAATAAAAAATAATGTGTGTCTTTGCCCTTCATCACAAATCTAAACATTAGACTTTTGACAAAGATAATTTGAATGAGAACACATATATTAATTATTTATTAGCCAAACAGGCTTAATACTTTGTTCACTTTAATTCACTGATCAACTAATACAGCAATAAGAATGCCAGTAAAGAAAATTCTATGCATCTGAAAAGAGAAAAATTGTAACCCATATTACCTAACTTTTAAAATTAAAACAGATTATGTAACATTAAGAACTGATTGTTTACTGGGGAAAAAAAATAGATTCTAATAAGTGTACTTTACTGGTGCTGAGAGGAGATAATGGGCTGAGCTGGGTTGACCTTGGCTGGGACGCTGCGTGCCACCAGAAGAATCACTCCCCTCTGGAAATGGACAGGGAAGAGAAAATGTAATAAAAGACTCATAGGTTGAAACAATGACCAATTATTGTCATGGGCAAAACAGACTCGACTTCAAGAAATTATCTTACTGTATTATTAATAAAAACAGAATAGGGTAATGGGAAATAAAAAAAAAAAAGCTTAAAAACACCTTTTCTCCAACCCTCCCTTCTTCCTGTGCTCATTTTTACTCCAAATTTTCTCTACCTCCTCCCCCAAAGCAGTGACGCAGGTGAATGGAGGCTGTGATCAGTTCACCACGCATTGTCTCTGCCACTCCTTCCTCTTCCAGGTAATGACTATTCACACTCTTCCCATGCTCTAGCATGGGATCCCTCTCACGCGAGACAGTCTTCCATGAACTTCTCCAATGTGATTCCTTTCAACAGGCTGCAGTTCTTCACAAATTTCTCCAGTGTGGATCTCTTCCACAGGGTGCAGTCCTCCAGGGACACACTGCTCCAGCGTGGGTTGCCCACAGGGTCAGACTTTCTACCAGGAGCCTGCTCCAGTGTGGGCTTCCCATGGGTCACAGTCTCCTTTGGGTACATTTGTCAGTGGCAGCATGGGATCTTTCATGGACTCTAGGTGGATATCTGCTCTACCATGTACCTCCGTGGGCTGCAGGGGAATCTCTGCTCTGGCACCTGGAGCACTTCCTCCCCTGCCTTATTCACTAACCTTGCTGTATACTGTGTTTTTCTCACATATTCTCACATGTCTCCTATGACTGCTGACCCACAGGTGGGTTTCTTTCCCCCATTTTCTCAAATATGTTATGCCTGAGGCACTACCAGCACCACTGATGGTCTCAGTCTTGGTCAGCAGCAGATCCACCTTGGAGCCAGCTGGCATTGGTTCTGCCATATATGGGAGAAGCTCCTATCAGCTTCTCACAAAAGCCAACTCTACAGCCTCTCTGCTACAAAAGCTTTGCCACGTAAATGAAAGACAAATAATTATTTACAAATATCAGAAGATCTTGAATAACCATAAAAGGACTAATTATATTTGCACAAAGCTACATTAGGTGAATGGGACTGAAACAACTCAAATGAAAATTTTCATTGTCTATTATGTAATAAAATATATTAATGAACAAAATTACAAAATTAACATTTCATTGCAAGATTCTGAAATGGAGTAGTTAAAAACAGGACTGAATAAATTATTGATGTTTGCAAGTAATTTGCTTGTTTACCTGTAATTTTAAAGTGGTGCTTTGCTTAAAGGCTGTGTAAGTAGTAAGGAGAAGGCTGCCTGTTTGCTTTGGCAACAATGCTCTAAATGAGTTTTATCTCGCTTGAGCAGGGAAGAGGACTGAGAGCAGAAACGAGTCCTTGATGGGGAAGAAACTTCTGAGGAAAAGATGAGGCTGGTAGTGATAAATATTGTCAGTGGAGAAACAGGGAACCAAGCACATAAAGAAAAAGGCATAAACTGAGATGCAGGTGTAGGGGGAGAAAGAAAGAATATTTTCCAATGAATTAGAGGGAACTGTTTAGACCTTGCTGATAAACAGAAAGCTGCTTCAAACCACTGGATAGATAACAAGTAAAGAGGAATTCATCCGTCCTATGAGGGGACAATGAAAAAGTGAAAATAGTCTTTAAATAATTTCTTGTTAAAGTTTTATTTTTAAGTACATGCATTATTAAGCCGTCTACTTCTGGATTAGGTTTTATTGAAGACTAGTTTACAAAAATCGAAGAGGATTGGGTTTTGGTTTTTTTTTTTTACAACAGCTTACTTTAACAAAAAGCTACTGGTAAATCCGCTTCAAGGTCCCCCCTGGCTAGTCACTTATTGTGGTGATATACAGAAATAGGAAGCACTGTAATGCCAAGGGAAAAACTTTTTGGAGAATCCCTAGGCCAGGGCCCTATGAAAAACAAAATAGATTAGTACCTTCAGTCAGATGCCAAAGTAGTATGGTAATGTCATGGGCCTATTCTGTCAGCATCAAAATACTGGAAACTGAGGATTTGGTGGGTGCTGCTACCTAGAAAAAGGTGGCATATATGTGGGACAATAGCTCTAAGTTGTTGGGGCTATTTCCAACTGATATCTCCTGGTGGAGCTGGGGCAGAGCAAGGATCTTTTAAATTCTGCATGGTAGTTCCCATTACCTCAGTAACAGTGGTGATTCCCATCACCACCACACTTATATTGGTGGCCACCTTTGATCAGTATTAGTCCATCCCACACAGGGCACTAAAATTACTAGATGAGATCCCTTGAAAATGAGCATGGTTCCTCTTTGCTGAGCACCTCTGTGTATGGGAGTTTGTCTACTCTGTAAGTATCTATAAGTTAGAGATAACCAGTTCTTTTAAAGGTTAATTTTCTTAGACAAAAGTATACTTTGAAAAAAAAATAGGTCTCTAAAGTTACTAAAAAACATGGGAAGAAGGACCTCTTTTTGATGAGCATGTATCTTCTGATATAGCTTAAACGAATGCATTCAAGGTTTCTAAACAAGAATGAATTTTGATGGATTTAGTCACAGAAGAAAGAGCCATTTATAGACCCTGTTTGATAGCATTACATGATTCTCTCACAGGATTCTACAAAATCCTCATCTAAGATCCCAGGAGGTTGCCAAGTCTCTCCCTTCAATTGTAACCCTGAGCTGAGAATCCACAGAAGTATGTTAATTATATACAGGTGACCTTGGATTTTCTTCAAAGTTACAGCCTTGGAAATGAAATCTAAATATTGATTAAAGGCTCTGATTTACCAAATAAATCAAACACTTGCTTAAATCCAATTAAATTATTTTTTTCTGAATCAGAATGGTAAAAGATTAGGCATAATTTTAAAGGTTTTGTTGAATAATGACCTGAGAAAAACTCTTCCTTATAGCTTTGTGGTTTTGTTAGTTTGAAATTTTACAGATGTGTGGTCAAGGGGAAGTTGAAAAAAATTAGAAAAAATTTGCTAACTTTTTTTTCCCCTAAATGAGAAACTAATCTAAAAATAACATTTTTATGTTTTATTTTATGGTGCCAAAGTGTAATATGGAAAACTGCTTCATTTGGCCTGTTACATAATTTTTTTCCAAAAAGCAGCCTTTTTAATACTCCAAAATATGAATGGGGGGTTCCTGATTTCGGGAACCCATGCAGCAACCCCACGTCTCATCATGATCTGAAATTCTTCAGAAGTCAACCTGGCAAGGAGCTAGCAGGGCTTGTTGACAGAGCTTTAAACTAGCTTGGAAGGGAAAAAGGGACAAAACAAGCTCTCCATTGATGAGCAATGGGGTGGTGTGACAAAATTTGAGGAAATGAGTATTAAAAACACCCCTCAATCTTCATCACAAGGTGTTGGCTACAATGTACCACACCTGAAATGTTTCTACACTAATGCACACAGCATAAGAAACAAACAAGAGCAGCTCGAGGCTTTGGCTCAGTCCCAGAAATTTGACATCATTGGCATAAGTGAAACTTGGTGGGATGAGTCCTGTGACTGGAATGCCCTGGTGGATGGTTAAAGGCTCTTTGGGAAGGACAGGCAGGGCAGAAGAGGCAGAGGGGTAGCACTGTATGTCATAGAAGGGTTGGAATGTATAGAATTTACAGCTGGCAATGGCACAGTTGAGAGCCTCTGAGTAAGAATCAAGGGGGAAACAAATAATGCTGATGTCATCATGGGAGTCTACTACAGATCTTCTAGCCAGGGCGATGACTCTGATGAATTATTCTTTGAGGAACTAAGGGACACTTCCAAGGCAACTGCCCTTGTCCTTATGGAGGACTTCAACTTGCCAGAAATTGTGAGCATCAAACAGCTGGTATAAGCAAGACCAGAAGATTCCTAAAAAGCCTGAGTGACAATTTTATGGAACAGGTCCTAAGGGAGATGACTGGGAAAGATGCCCTTCTTGATCTACTACTTGTCAACAGAGAGAGTGTCATAAGCAATGTGGAGATTGGAGGCCGTTTTGGCCGCAGCAACCATGAAGTGATCGAGTTTTAAATCTCTTTTGACAGGAGGAAAAGTGCCAGCAAAACCTCAGCTCTGGACATGAGAAGAGTAGACTTCAGTCTGCTCAGGGAATTAGTAAGTAAGGTCCCCTGGGAAAATTTTTTTGCAGGTGCTGGGGTCAATCAGTGCTGGTCACTTTTTAAACATCACTTCTGAAGGGCACAGGCAGCAGGCAATTCCCAAATGTCAGAAGTCAAGTAGATGAGGGAAAAGGCCAGCTTGGCTGAACAGGGAACTTCTCTTGGAAATAAGATGAAAAAGGAGGGTGTATGCCCAGTGGAAGCAAGGTCAGCTGACATAGAAAGAACACAGAGATGCTGCTTGCCACTGTAGGGAGAAAATTCATGTGGCCAAAGCTCAACTGGAGTAGAAGCTGGCCAGAATTGTGAGGGACAGTAAAAGGAGTTTTTTTCAAATCTATTAATGGCAAAAGAAAGTGTGAAAAGAACGTTGGCCCATTACAGGATGGGCACCTCATGGGGACAGAGATAAGGCAGAGGTGTTCGATGCATTCTTTGTCTCTGTCTTCAACATGGGTAATGGACCAAGGGAGTGTCAGTGCCCTGAGCTGGAGGACCATGACTGCAAGAATGATCAACTCCCAGCTGACCCTGAAATTGTACAGGATAGAGCTGGATCCCTACAAATCTATGGAGCCTGATGGGATTAGTTCAAGAATCCTCAAAGTGCCAGATGATGTCATAGAAAAAGCTCTCTTGATGTATTTTGGGCAGTCTTGGGATCTGGAGAAGTCCCACATGACTGGAAGCTGGTGAATGTTGTCCTGAGTTTCAAGAAGGGCAGGAAGGACTACAGGCCTGGAACTACAGGCCTGTCAGTCTCACTTCAGTGCCTGATAAAGCTATGGCGAAGATTATTCTGGGAGATATTGAAAAACACCTGAAAGACAATGCAGTCACTGGTCATCATCAGCAAAGTTTCATGCAAGTAAAGTCCTGCTTATCCAACCTGATTTCCTTTTATGACAAGGTAACCCATCTAGCTGATCAGGGGAAACCAGTTGATGTAAGCTCTTGGGATTTCAGTAAAGCTCTTGATACTGTCTCTCACAGGGTCCTTCTGTCCAAAATGTCTGGCATTCAGGTGTCATAAGCAATGTGTGCAATCTGGCAATCAGGTGTGATGGGTGAGCAACTGGCTCACCGGTCAGGCAAAAAAGGTTACAGTGAATGAAGTGAAATCAGACTGGCGACCTGTCACCGGTAGGGTTCCTCAGGGCACCATCCTCAGCCCTGTGGTCTTCAACATCTTCATAAATTACTTGAACATGGGACGGAAAGGAATCCAACAAAGTTCACAGATGATACAAAACTCGGAGGAGCTGTTGACTCCCTCAAAGGCAGGGAGGCCCTGCAGGGAGACCTCAACAAGTTAGAGGGCTGGGCAATCACCAGCCATATGAAGCTCAACAAGGGCAAGAGGATTCTGCACCTTGGACAGGGCAACCCTGGGTGTAAAGACTGGGGAAGGAGAGGCTGGAAAGCAGTGCCACAAAAAAGGACCTGGGGGTTGTGGTTGATGGCAAGTTGAATATATGTCAGCAGTGCCTTGGCGGCCAGGAGGGCCACCTGTGTCCTGGAGTGCATCAGGCACAGCATTCACAGGTGGGAGGGGATTGTCCTGCTCTACTCTGCAATGGGGCAGCCTCACCTTGAATGTCGTGTGCAGTTTTGGGTGCCACAATATAAGTCTATATTAAACTATTACAGTGTGGCCAAAGGAGGGCAGCAAAGATGGTTAAAGGCCTTGAGGAGAAGCCACATGAGCAGCAGCTGAGATCATTGATCTGTTCAGTCTGTCTACAACTTTCTCGTGAGGGGAAGAGGAGAGGAGAGGAAGACACTGGTCTCTCCTCTGTGGTGACCAGTGACAGGACCTGAGGGAATGGCCTGAAGCTGTGTCAGGGGAGGTTTAGGTTGGATATTAGAAAAGGGTTTTTCACTCAGAAGGTGGTTGAACACTGGAGCAGGCTCCCCAGAGAAGTCGTCACAGCACCAACACGGCAGAGTTCAAGAAGCATTTGAACAATACACTTGGGTCCATGGTGTGACTCTCGCAGACGGTCCTGTGCAGGGCCATGAGTTGGATTTCATGGTCCTAGTTGGTGCCTTCCAACCCATGCTATTATGTGATTCTGTGATATATTAATAAAATAGAGGGATACAGCTTTAAAATATGAAGACAATTCTTCACAGAAATGGTGATTAGATATTGGAATGGGCTATCCAGAGAAGTGAAGTCACCATCCCTGGAGGTTTGTAAAGAAAAACTGGATGTGGCCCTTAGTGCCCTGGTCTAGTTGACATGGTGCTGCTTGATCACAGGTTGGACATGATGATCTCAGTGGTCTTTTCCAATCTAATTGATTCTAAGATTCTTTTTTTTTAAAAAAAAAACCTTTTCCTTTTTATTCATTAGTATTTGTTCTAATTTTTCTGTTATTTTCATTGTTCTCTCTTTAATCAGATGTCTGGTGTGATTGATTTGCTGTATGGTGCTTAGTTGGCAGAGAGAAGCAATTACAAAGAAGAACAGTTATTTAGAAGTACATTTTGTATGAATGATGCTAGCTAATGTCATCTTTCTAGCTTTCCTATTACTCATTTGCTAGCTCATTATCCATATGTCATATTATTTTGAAAAACATGTTCAAAACATTTTTGCTTCATTCTGTCTATTCTGGTTTTCCCTAGAAGATGTGGACTATTTTAAGACGTGAAAATGAGAATGTTAAGAAAAAAAAAAAAAATCTATTGAAAGGCCATGAAAAATAATTTGTATACTTATTTATTATCTGTGAGGAGACCTGACAATATAGGTTGTACTGTCTCACAGCTTTAGCATGTATGTGTCAACACACATTTGTTGGGGTCATAGAAATAATGGTGCCTTGAAAGCATATTTATGAAAGGGAAAAGGATCCACAAAGCAGTGAAAAATGGAGAAAAAATGTGAGAAGCCACAGTGTGAACACCACTGCAAGAGAAGAAAGAGGGAGGTACTCTGATACAGAAGCAGATACTCCCTTGCCATCCATGGAAGACACCACAGCAGAACAGGTGTTTTCCTTGAAGGAGATTGCACCGGAAACAGTTTTTCTCTCCTGACCACAGAGAGGCACATCCACTGTTTATTTAAGTTCTTCTTCCTGAGGAAGGGACTAATGGAGGCTGCGGAAGAAAAGAAGTCTCTTACAGGACAAGGGAGAAAAGAACTATCCTGTCTCTTTTACTGGGGGTAACAGTGATCAATACAAACAAGTTGGACCTTAAGGGAAATGTTATGGCAAAGATAATGGTGGAGTTCACAAAAATAATGAAACTAACATTAGTAAGAGTTTGTTTGCCCACCTCTAACTTGGCTGATAACGCCAATTTTTGTACACTGATGTCAGCATGACTCAAAAGTGTGTTACATAATTTTTTAGATAGTACTGAATTGGGAGGAGCTGTTGACTCGCTTGAAGGCAGAGAGGCCCTGCAAAGAGATTTCAACAAATGAGAGGGCTGGGCAATCACACATGATGTTCAACAAGGGAAAGTGCCAGATTCTGCACGTGGGACAAGGCAACACTAGATGTGTGTACAGACGGGGGAACGAGATGCTGAAGAGCAGTGCTGTGCAAAGAGACCTGAGGTCAATGCTCTCAGGTACGGGATGTGGTTGGTTCTTGGGCTGCCCTGTGGAGGGCCAGGAGTTGGACTTTGGTGATCCTAGTGGGTTCCTTCCAAGTCTGGATATTCTATGATGTTATGTAATTAACTCTTGGGTTAACATGGGCACAATATAATAATTAGAGCTGGAATTTTTTAAAAAGCCATGGAGGATGTAGACTACATACATTGCTTATAGTCGGCCACTGGGCAAAATAAATGCCAGCTCAGTATGGGATGCCAAGTCTAACTATATTCCCAAGTTCACAAGGCCTTGGGGTGGAGCCCCAGTGATGCTAAACCCTGCTCTGGAGTCCCGTGGGAAACCAGTGAGCACAAGCGTTCTGTGGAAGTGTGTATGTTTATACCCTAGTATACACCAAATGCCTCTGGTGTTTCAAACATTCTGACAAAGATACTAATGAGTGCCCCAATGCATGAAATAGCAACTCATTTAATTTTGCACTAAACTACACATCTAGTTGGCACAGGGGTAATGGTAAAGCATGCCCAATGGGGAAAACCCCACCCTGGAACTGCTAAAGACTGGATGAAAAGATGTAGCTAAGATGCCCCTGCTGGTGGCTATATCCACCAGCTCAAGAAGTGCTTTGTGCAAAGCCACTTATGTAAAAACACCAGTTATTCACAACACTCTGTCTTAAATTGCCATTAGGAAGTTCACTGTTGCCCTGTCACAACTACCCCAGGCTTGTGACAAACATTTTTTGAGTGACTATTTTTCTATTTGATTTCTTTGAGTTCGACAGTTTTGGGTGAAGTGAACCCACCTTCTGGGTACCCTTGAGGGAGAGGCCTCCCCTGAGTGTGTGAGTTTATGCATGCTTTAGATCATCATCCTTGTTCATGTAACAACACCCCTGACTGCTACACCAAACCTGTAACCTGTTAAATGTCAAAGGAGTGTCATCATGGTTGCCCCCTTTGTTTATTAGTTTTTCTCCTGGGTTTTGGTTGCTAACTACATTTTGTCTGAGTTCATTATCTATGTGAAGCTGTTTTTGTGCACTTCTGTGACATCATTTTTACACTAAGATAAAAAAAAAAAAAGAATAATATTTGTTACAAGAGAGTTTTTGCCCCAAATTTTATTTGTGTTTTTTCAAACACAAAAGTTATATTCAAACATATTCAAGATTTTGAAATTCTACAAAACTCTTTTGTTTCCCTTTTCATTATAATTTAGTCTCCATCTGAACACTTTGCTTGTTTCTATTTTATTAACTAAGACAAAGAGACTATGAAGATCTGCTGTCAGTAACCAGTCCTGTTTAAAAGTATCTGCAACCTTCAAAGGCTAAGAAGGTTGTGGAACCTGGCTCATGGGAGAGCAAGTTAATAAGCATAAATGCAAGCTTGCCAGGCTGTCGTAACCAAAACCCTTAATACTTTTTGTATGCTTTGTTTCTTCTACCCTCCTTTTTACCCAAATAAAAAAACCAGCTGTTCAATTAGATTAGTCTGGCTTTCTTTTTCTCTTCATCTGTCCTCATGCAGAACTTCTAGAATACAATAAAGATAGAAGATTATCATATTCTACATAGGACACTTAAAATATGCTTATTTTTTTTAATCAATGTAGAGATTTTCCCTAGAAGAGTACTGTCACATTTTAGATATTATGTTCTGTTACATACAAAAACCTCCACAACCCTTTTATACACAGACAATTATTTAACTCCAAAGTCAAAACATAGCAGTTATCATTACTTAGCTACAGAAGACATTAATGAATATTTTATAAACTATTACAGAAAACCTTCATTAATGATACCTTTGTGAGTGTTAAACAAAAGATGTGACAAAGACTAATTGCTCATCTCTGGTGTTATGTGTTCCTGCCCATGTCTCTGGGGCTCCATAGCTGACTGCAATAGCCTTCCTCTAAATGGG
Organism: Corvus cornix cornix; assembly: GCF_000738735.6. NCBI lineage: Eukaryota > Metazoa > Chordata > Aves > Passeriformes > Corvidae > Corvus > Corvus cornix. The sequence goes on from NC_046332.1 coordinate 72,209,601, forward strand.
GTTGTGGGTGTTGTACTGGAGGTCAGAGCCTTGCATCCCCTTTGGCCCATGGCTCCTCTCAGTATGTTTCTTTACACATATTTTCCACCCACCAACAACCTTTCTTTTCCTTTTCTCCAGGCAACAGCAGCCCAATCATTGCAAAAATGTCTTACCACAATTTTAGAAACTGAGAATAGTTTGGGGTGTGAAACTTAGTGTTTTGTTCATGTTTTCTGTAATTTTTAATTTAAATCCATTTGTAGGTCCTACTAGTCAAGACTTAATCTGCTAGTTACTCCAAAGGGAGTGTATTTCCACATATCTTGTGATACTTCCACTATGATCACTAAGCTGCTGTTAGACTACCCATATAGTTCCTTGTTTTTGTGCATTTTCACCACTTTCTTTCTGTCACACTTCTGAGCTGAGAGGCTGATAGGTATGATCCTAAGTGGAATGCAATTTAAGCTGTCCAAGAAAAAATAATTTTTTTTATGCCATTAAATCTCAGGAAGAAGACTTTGCTATTACATATCTTTTCATTCTTCCATTTTCTTTCCACAATTTTTGTGACTCCTTCTTCCCATTAGGGAGTTAAACAAGATGGCAAGTAATTTTCATTTTAGACGCTTGAAGGAGAAAACTAGTGCAAACTGCCAATTTTTCACCCTTGAAGACTTCAGATGCTAATTATGCAGCTTTGAGTTAAACAATGGTTAAAAAGGACAAGAGCATGCTGTTGTTTCTATGTCACACCAGTGGATTACTAAGCAGGATTTTGGGGATAAGTATGTCTCTGCTGGGAAAGCCAAGGGAATTGATAGGTCCAAGCTAATAATTGCATGCCCTGGTACTAAATAATCTGTTGCTTAGCTATGTGAAAAAGAAGCAGAGAAGATAATTATTTAGGAAGGCTAAGAAAAAAGAAGGAATCTTTTTCAAATGTGTTAGAACTGAAATAGAAAGATTAATCTGCAAGTATATATTTGTCATGTAGTTTCTCATGATACCAAAGATACACCTGGTGAATTTCAGAATTCTAAATTCTACCTTAAATCCCCTTAGAAACATTTGGGATTACCATTTGTAACAAGAAAAAAAAAAACAAACCAGGGCATAATATCTTCAATCTCTCAATTTTCTAAGGTTTTTTTCATTACAAATTTCCGTATGAATATTTTCAATTGTGTTTGTTCCAATTATTTATTTAGTGAAATTTTCTAATAAAAAATAGGTAAATTTTCATAATATATATATTTCAAAAGTACATTGCAATACATACCATACAGCTTTATGCTACAGTGCCACAAATATCCCTAATAAAATGCTTTAAAAATTTTAATTTCTAGTTGTGTATTAATCACACTGTGAGGGAAAATCACTCCGTTTGTGCCTAGATTTGCTAGTGCTCTACTTACTAAATATAATAGGCTAGAAGTCTTTGTGATTTTATTGTGTTGGAACGGAAGGGTTAAGGAAAATTTACTGCCTTCTGTACACTGAGAAAGGAAGTAATTTTCTGCCGTGATTACCCCGGCAGGAGACAAATAAGAAAAAAGAAAAGCATAAACTGGATACTTTCCAGTTTCACTGTTCTCAAAATCTGGCTAGGTGGTTTAAACATGGTGGGATTTCAGATTTTTGCTCTTCAGGTTTTCCAACCTTTTCCTCATTCAACCTTGCTAAATATAGGGATGTAATCTCTTTGTTCCTTTGCAGCAGTTTTCTGTATATACCAATTCTAGTGTCAAAATGTTTTTCATTTTACAAACATACAATGACAAATGGCTTAGTTTATGCTCCCTGCCAGTATTTAAGCAGGTAACTTGCAAACAGTCAGCTTAGCAGATGGTAAGGCAGGTAAACATATCTGTTAATCTATGGAAAATGCAATCAGAAGAGATGGTAACAGGATGACTGCTAAGACAAATGTGAAGTACTGATTTCTCCATACAAGTATTATGCTGCTCTAAATTCACTTTCTTTTAACTTCATTGTCTGTAAAGTAGACTTAAAAATCTACATTATTCAAGAGTTAATTCATGCTAAGAAAGAACATGTTTAAACATTGGTCATTTCAGTCAAAATTAAGTAAAGCTTTGTAAAAGGGAAACCCTTTTGTATAGAGAAAATTTAAGGTTTAGGTGAATATTTTTTGGGAAAGCCATAACATCCTGTTTGCAAATAAAAACGGTCAATATTTGCTTGCCTTTGGTCCTTTTTTTCTCTACTTGCAGTTTAGAAAATAAAAATAATAATTCTCCTCCTCCTTCTCCTCCTCTTCCTTCTCCTTCTCCTCATCATCATCCTCCATTTTAACTCATGGAAAAGAGTGCTGCATTTTTGTTGAGTATAATGTACCTTACACCTGCTCTCTTCTTAAGTAACAGAGGTGGAAAACATTTTGATTTTCCACTGAGAAAAGAACCAAACACCTCCTTCTTTAAATTTCTCTAAAGAGCTTGTACTGAATAACTAAGGTCTGAAATGGATCACCTGTTTAATGATAAAAAACAATGATTATATACTTCTGGTTGACATTTTCATACAAATTCCTTTTGAACTGTGCCTGCCATCATCATCCATTCAAACCTATAAAATACTACAGATGTAAAATTCAGGTGTATCTGAGAAGCAAATGGAGGGGATATATGATTCTCTTTTCCTTTGCAAATGCCTATCAGTAGCAATTGTAGTAAAATGAGTGTATATACAATTATATAAAAGTTATGTGGCTTCATGTGGTCTTTTGTATATTATTCCATCTAAATAACCCCCTGTTTTAAAGCAATAGCTGATATTTCTCATGAACATTATCACTAGTCTGCACACTGCTTCATTTCCCTTTTTACAAGACTTAAAACATTTCCAAATGCCTCATTATGAATCAGCAAAAGGTCAATTGCAAATGAAACTCTTTGAAAATAATGAGAAAGACATGACTGAGCTGTGTTTTATCTACACTCCTTCAAGACAGGTAAGCATAGTGAAAAACATGGGAACATTTTTGTAACACTCAGTTTCTTGCAAATATGACATTTTAGGTGAATAAAGAAAATCTCATTGTAGAATAGCTACACTTTCTCTTGGGCATTTGTTAACAATACAGTTTCTGTTTTAGTTAGTTTGTATAAAGGATTATACAGTTTACTTCATGGTAATACACCGCACAATATGATAAAGCGAGATTCATTTTCAAAACTACCAAAATAAGCCAATATTAATAATAAATTGAAGTAACTATATAACAAATATTTTATGCTTGAATTTCTACAGAGTTTAGTTGTCCAAACTTAAGATTTTAAAATAGTTTATATTCCTCACAAATTTCTGAAAGTCAGGGCTGATATGGTTTGGGGGTTTGTTTGTTTGTTTTATGGTTCTTCCAGTCAGGTAAGGAAAAGCAATGAAAATCTTAATTTTAGACAAATTTACCCTAATATATGTACAACAGGAAAAAAAAATAGGAATATGGAAACTAAAGTGCATAAAAATATTGTTTTGATTTACTATATTGCTAGGGATTTTAATTTTAACAAGGAAAGTAGTACTACTGAAATTAATATCTTAGGATATGCATTTCTCAAGTGAGTAAGGAAGACTTGCATGTCTGAACCTTGTATTAATGGAGAAAAAATATTTGAGCAATATGACATGGGAAAAACACTGGACTCATGATACTAGATTATTTGATTTCCAGTGAAATTTTCCCACAGTATTTATTTTATTTATTTATTTATTACAAGTAAAAAGAGTGCTTCCCATCTATATTCCCTCTGGCCACCTGACCCTCCCTGCACCCCCATCTCCACAAAGAAAGGGAAAATTATGATTTTATTTTTTGAGAAAAAGAATAAGGATTAAGCTTTCTGCTTTCAGGGATAATATTTTCACTGCTGATTCAACTTTAAGGTCTTTCTGTGTTAGAAGAGTCAGGTACATTTTAAGTGGTATTAAAATTGCAGAGATTATTTTGCTTTCCTGTATTTCTTTGCTTTAACCTGAATTGTGGGGTTTTTAAAATTAATTGGAGGTCACTAGTGACTGAAATTTATTGCTAATTGAGGGCCTGTAAGAATGAATTTAATTGCCACAGGACACTTCCCAAAGGGTAATTATGCTCTCCCCTAAGCAGTCATTATATTTTGTGCTAGTTACCACTCTCACTGGCAGTGCCATCAGAGGTCATGAATTGAAATGGTGTGAATAGAATCTAAGTTACATTTGCTGTTATTTATGCATAAAAACTGTTTGTCAGATTTTTTTTTTTACTATAGATTCATTCTTAGGTCTGCATTTGGGGCTCCATTTATATTCTGTGTGGTCCACATGACCTCCCCTTGTAGTTCCTGCCAGATAGAAAGTCCCATATTTTAGAATTGTTATAAGATAAAGAGATAAGAAGGAATATTAAGAGTGTATATAAATATTTTGAAGAAGAACAGCTGTTGTTAAATGACATCTTTCCCTCTTTAAAATGCTTGTTTAGTAGAGACACGGATACTTTCAAATTCTTTGGAGCCTCTAAAAAGAGTTTGTGCGTAGTTCATGTGCCAGACCCATTGTTCATGTTTCACACCAAAACACGATCACAAGAAACCACATCTTGTACATGGTTAATCTGTAAAAAATATCATGCTGAACATCTGTGCCAGAACATTACCTGGTGCTTCCCACTATAGAGCGGCTTTCACATTCTGACATCCTTCTCTGTATTTGAGCAGGCACCAGAAGTTCTTGAACTAAAGGATGGTAGAGATGGAAAGGCAAGGCTTGCAGTTTAGATGGAGAATGGTCCCAGGAACAGTATGTCTGTCAGATCCTAATTATGCACAAGCAAATATCTCCAGGTATCTGGAAATGGAAGTCAGTCTTTACTCCTCATTTCCATATTGAGAAGTTCAACCAGAAGTTCACTCATTTTGTAGAAAGGTGGCACTGGAAATGCCCTTTTTTTATTGCTTTTTACTCAAGTAAGGTAAAAGAAACATCTGCTTGTAATACCTTTGTCCCTGAGACTATAGTGACAAAGCATGTTATAATCACAAGAATAAACGTCCACGCCACACTAAAAAAGGTATCTTAGAAAGGGAATTACAACATCTTAAATGTTGCGCATGTCCATGTACGCCCCCAGTGTGATTGATGAAGGAACAGGTACAAAAGCTTTATGGTAGAGTAGTAGTCCATGGAATAGTTTGTTAGATTTGTTTGAGCTCAATCCACCACTGGATGCAGAGAAGTACTGCAAAAGAGGAGTGAAGTCAGGGGAACAGTTTGTCCTTCAGTTGCCTCAATTTCTTCATCTGTACATTTGTGAAATGACAAATGCTTTAAAGGCTTTGAGGTATACTTTCAACATGCAGGACAAAAAAGCATGATTCTTACTGTTTTTGCAGCACATTAACATTACTAAAGAGGCTGTGCCCTTTTTTGAAGACATCAATATGGAAGAGTAAAATATTTTTTAAAAAAGTATGCTTAAAAGTAAAGCCTCCTTTACTAAGTTGGAAGAAACAGTATGACATTTTAAAGTAGCAATAGTACATCATGCCACTTCAACTTGTATTACTAAACTTTGAAACACTTGAATACTTAAAGACATCATCTGGATGTAGCAGCACAAAAAGTCCTGATTCCACAAAGAGTTAGACTGGGAACACAGGAGTTCTGTGTCCTCTTGGCTCAGCAGTTTTGCTGTTGCAGGTATAAGATGAGAGAGAGGCAAACTGCAAATTATGTAAATAGAAAATAGGTGAATGTTATCTGCATTTATTCATGAATACTTGCTGTGACTGCTTCATCTTTGTAGAAGTCCTTTGAGTCTCTAAGTAAAGTATCAACTTTATTTTGAATAAAATTTCCCATAGTTCCCAATGCCAATGTCTACAACATTGAACTTGCAGCTTGAGTTTAATACTGACCAGTTTATGACCATCTGTTCAAGTAAGTTTATCTCTGTTTATGCCTTCATTATCTAAACCACAAGCCTAGTTTTTTCTTCACATTCTTTCTTTCTTACATGAAATTAACTCTACCAGAGTGTTGGTCTTAATCATTTTGCAGATATTACTGTCTAGATTTAAGTGTCTTTAATCTTGACTGATGAAAATTCAGTGGATAATTTCAGAACATATTTACAGAATAGATGACTGTGCTGTTGCAGCAGCCAAAGTCTGGCTTTGTGCTAAAGTTCAGAGGAAACACCTAATATATACTTTTCTCTCTTTGGGCTCATCAATGAAAATATATGTCCCATTATATTGCCTTTTGACATTGATTTCTATATATTTTCGTAAAATTCTCTATTAATTTTACGAGCATGATAATTATTTCAAAGACTGAAACAAACTGCAGCCAAATATAAAATGGTAAATGGTAAGTTGTCTATATGGTAAATAACAGATAATTTCTCAGGTGTGGCTGTTTGGTAACTTTGGATAGACATCTGTATTTTACTTGCAGCTATATCAAGTAAGGTGATCAAATTGTGGATTTTATTTGGTGGGAGAAAAAGAAGAAGCTACCTATTCTGTTGTTAATTTGTTACTGATGAGAATCTTATCTATTCTCAAGTCATCATTGCCAGAAACAGTAGAACTTTTTTTTTTTTTCCCCCACAAGCAGATACTGCACAGCTTGTATGGATGAAAGAGTAAAAAAAAGATCTCATTGGAAAGTAGTTGATTAGAAGAATTCTCTGAACATATAACAATATCTTTTCAATTGCAAATGCTTGAGGCAAATAAAACTCTAAACAATATTGTTTCATATCCTTTGATCTGAAAGAAAAATATGAGCTGATGGCTATAGAATCATTTCTGAGAAGTCATCAGCCTTAAGGAAACAGTTAGCTTGTTAGTGTTTATTTTTACAGTAAAGAGCTCCATGTCCTTCAGGAACTGCTGTTAGTGCTTTTTATTTTCATAACCACCATAACATTTCTCCAACCATTATTACAAATTGTCATTATCATAAAAATGATACAACTCTTCCCAAATGGAGGAAATGTACAGCTCTTGTATCAGTAGCATGTCAATTCTTTCATTTAATGAGTTAGAAATAAAGGAAAGAAACTGACTTGTTCTGCTCCAAGGTCCTTGGTGGAGTTTTATGTAAGATGAAAAGCCCATGCTGAAACTAGGACTGCTTCTAGTCTTAAAATTTAAAAAAAAGATAAATCAGCTTTTCATATTGAAATCACTTTATATGCAGAACAGTTTTGGCTTCAGTCTCATCCCCAGTATAACATGAACAAATAGGGAAAAAGCAGACTTTTTTGAGATCTTAGATCTATGTTATTTCTCTTATGTTGTAAGTTCATCAGCATCATTGTCCATCTGTTACCCTGAAAGTAGATAAATACCATCATAAATATATTGATAACAATGAATTGTTTGAAATACAAAAATTCTTCATAAGTACACACAAATCTTGTTCTAGCAATATTTGCCTGTTTATTCACAAATTAATTCTAGAGTATTCCACATTTTTGGTATAGACAAAAAGCAGCAAGTGAAATCTATTCCTTGGTGGAATAATTCTCTCTCCACTAACTATTGAGGAAGTCTCTGCAGCTAACTTAGTTCCTAAGTTCTAAATATCTGAAATAGACATAATTTTCCCTTACATTTAAATCTCTTTAAGACTATAATATGAAAGACTATAATATTGCTAATTTTTTTTAACTCATCAAGCTCTTAACTACTGGTAGATAAAGACATTGGTGGATCCAGTCCTAGAATTTCCTTCACAATCTATTTGTCTCAGTGTTTCTAGAAACACCTTTTTCACCCTCCATTTTTATTACATTCTATCAGTTCTTCAGTTATTCAGAAACCATGCCCTTTTTTTTCCTACATGAGTTTTACTTTAAAACATGACATTTTGCAAAGAAATTCACATTTTTCATGTTAGATGAAGGACATGACTGACTGGCCTTCAAAGGTTTTGCTATTATTACACCAGACTAAATGTCAGCTCTCTCCTTGCAAGTATATATATTGCATTAGACATGTTAAAAGAACTTAAAAGGAAAATTGTTTATCTGCCACCTAACAACTCCAAAACTTTTTCCTTTGGAAGCTACAGACTCCCATGGATATGAAACAGAATATGAATGATTCAAAAACTTCAAAATGGTCTGGGGATAGATATTCTGCTAATGTTTAAATTAAGATAGTGCTGAAGTCTGTAAGGTCTCCAGTGACAGAACAAAAGGAGCATTACCCAAGACTGAGACAAGATTAGAAGGTGAGATATATGTGTAGAAATATTGCACAGATATTATTTAGTGGATGTGATATTTGGGGGAGAAATAAAAATTCCATCCTCAAAAGCAAATGCAGAGAAAAGCTGAAAACCAAAATCTAACCCAGCAAATCCAAGGATATGACTGTTTCTAGCAGTTTTGGATTAGGCTTTCTGTGGTCATAGTTCTAAAACAATTTTTATCTGATTTGTGCAATGATCAGGATTAAAAAAGAAATTTGTTTATAAACAAACAGGACTGCATAAGATTAAAGTTTCTTAGAGGAAGATTCTTCTTATAATTGATACAATCTGCTGGACTCCAAACGTTAGCTAATAACATACGTCCAAAAAAGCAGTATTCTCATGCTTATAACAAATCACCTGGCAGACCACCTTGGATTTCCAGTCTAGATTATTTTATAGACATGAAGTGTGCAATATTATATTCCATGTCAAGTGAAGCGATATGTTACTGATGTTACTGACTTCAGATGGATAGTTAAGCTCCCTATGGCAGCTTTAATTTAGCACAGCAGAAAAAATAATAAAAGAAAGTTAAGAAAGAAAATAAATTGATTAATACAAGGTTACCAACTCACATCATCTAAATAATAGACAAGATTAGTGCTGGAAAAAAAGGGCATGAGCCAAAACTTTGCATTACTTGAATTTTTTTTTGAATATTGGAAGCTGTGTTTCTTTAGCAAAAACTGACTGTTTTCCTCAGGCTTTTTTCTTTTCCTAAGACAGCAACCTTTATAATATCATCAGTTTTACAAATTATGGAGAATTTACAGCCTGACTATAAATATCCTTGAGTCAAATATCTTGTTCGTTTTAAACACAGGAATATCACAGACTTCAAAATAAATGGCCGCTTGATTTCCAGATGTTCTTCATTTCACCAGGATTAAGATTTTTGAAGATAGATTGCTTCCCCCTTTCCATACCTGTTCTTCAGAACTTATTTAAGTATTGGTCTGGAAAGAAGGGAACAGGAAGCTGCAGAAGAAGCAGCTACTGTCCTTACAGCTTTTTTTATACATTTGTATACATTTTTTGTCTAACCTATCATACAAATTAGAAACTAAGTGTTGACTAGTAAAAAAAAAAAATCTTGAGAAAGAATAGTTTATGTTACCTGCAAAGTGTTATTGAAGAATATTTATTTTGCTCCAGAAGAGGAACAGAACTCAAATGACACACTGCTTGAGTAATTATGATGGAAATTTGTTCTCAGGAACTTACTTTCTGGAAGAGGAGCAGTGGGGAGGAGAGGGACTGTAAGCAAACACGCAACTTGTGTTTGTTCTGTAACAGAATGCTTCTACTAAAAGATCAGAGAATATAGTGTATACTTGCTCCAGATGTGTACCATATTCATTAGAAGTGCTGGAAAACCTAAATAAATTATTCAAAACTGGAAAGTCTAGCAGCTTCTAATGCAGCTAGGAATGGATGAAGACACACAAGAGTATTCTGTTTAATGTTCAAGAAGATGTGTAGTCAAACATGAAGAAATAGAACATAAAATATGAGTTAAATTTCAGCAAAATTCAAGAATTTTCTTTGGAAGTTTTGGTTCAAGATGTTTGCTTCAAGTTTTCACTTAAAGTGAAATGGTACAAGTCAATCCAAAAGCCCAGTCAGAAATGTTCCATAGAATACCACCCATCCCTCTAGGAAGATAGAGGAAACATTCTCATTATGGCCTTAATTTATCTTAGTATCTTAATTTTTCCTCTTTCTTCTGTCTAAAGCCTTCTGTAAGAAAGTATTTTTATCAAGTAATTATTTTTAACTTAAAATGCCTACCAAATATCTTTCTCCTCTTTCTCATCATGATGTGCTTATGCCTCAAAAATTAAGAATTTGGGAAGAAAAAATAGTTAAGAAATTTATTGAAAACTTGTAGCCAAGCTGCAAAGAAATTTTGCTCTGTAGCTTTAGGGTGTTTCATAATTCTTTTAACAATTCATAATATAGATGAAAATGAAAGAGAACACAACTGGGACAGGAGTTTTACTGAGAGAAAAATAAAACAATATGTTAGTTTTATAATAACTAATTTGTTTAGTTGGATATCAGCATGGCAATCCCAAACTCTTATCAATGCAACAATCAATTTGCATTTCTATATGGAAAACCATACAACATATTCGTAGTCCTGTATTTGTCAGATTCTTATCTCCTACCTCATTCACAAGACAATGAAGGAAAAAGTTTTAAAAACAAGAAAGTTTTCAAGCTCTTTTTGAAGGAAATGTGAGGTACTCAACACTTACCACACAGGGTTCTTCACTCAGGAAAAAATGTTGCCTGCAGCGCTACAGATGCTTTTAGAATAAACACTCAATGACAAGCAAGAATAGAAACATTTGCCAAAGGTCCCAGCTGTTTTCTCAATTCCAGTAAACTGTACGATTTTCTTCTGAATCTACACATTTGTTATTACAAAAGCATTATTCTGCTATTAAGAAATGCAAAGCAATCTTGATGGTGCCATCCCCTTCCCAGCCGGTGAGGCCTATACCATCCATCTGTTAAGCTATATGGGCAGAAATCCATCCATTATGCAACTGCATATAACTATGACAGAAATTAATGTGGTTTCAGACTGGGTTTAAGAATTTTTTAATAATAGGAGGAGAAACTAAGAAATGGAAAAAGTCTTGCTGGTTTTCAAAGCTGAATGTTAAATCTTGCTTGAGTTGGCAATTTAGCGTCGTCTTATAAAAGGACAGTACCACTTAGCTTGCTGCTGAGGGCATAATAGTTAAGGTCTTATTGTAAACTCTTTTTCAAGTTCATTTTAAGTGATTGGCTACACTGGGAGAATAGCTTGTGATTGTAAATTCTGTTTTATTGTAAATAATGTATATTATAGGTAAATATAGGTATATTATAGGTGCATATATAATGTATATATATGTGTAAAATATATTTATATAACTGTAAGCAACATTAAATAAAATATAGTTCTAATGAATTATGATGGTATTGGATCTAAAAATTAGAATAAAAGTCTGTGGCCGTTTTTCCTTCAGTAGACAAATGAATTGGAATTTAATTTCTTTATTTTATAGCATATACTGTTAGTAAATAACTTTGTCTTAAAATAGTTTTCTGTTAAATAAACTCAATAATACAGTGGATGACTGGAAATAAATTAGACAGCTATAAACCAGATTTTTTTAATATAAATTTCTTAGTATTAGCAGTAGAAATATATTTTACCTTATACTCCCAAAATATTTCATACAGTGTGGTTATAAACAGTGTATCAGGATAACTGCAAATAAGGCAAGGGTGAATGTAAGACTGTATTGAAATTCTGAAGGAAATTGTAGTTGTTTTGAAATCCACAGTAAAAAGATTGTTATCACTAAATAGTCATATTATGCATTTCTTCTTTGTTAGGCAGAACAGTGAATATGTATCAGCAAAACATCTTCTTTACTTGGTTTCCATTTGTCATGAAATTCATGTGTGTGGTATACACATGGGAACTTGGACTGTCCAGAATAAATACAAAATTACCCAGTATTTTTGATGGAGTGCAGAAATGACTAATTTGAGAAAACATGTAGAAACATAAAGGAAACATTTTATAGCATTTCTTTAAGACTGTTTCAGAAGAATTTCATGTATCATTGTATTTAGCCCTATTATAAAATAGTAATTGGAATGTGGAAACTGATGGATATTATTCAAGACCTTGGTAGTTTCAGAAATGCTCTAAAAATTAATTTGTGTAAGGTGTAAAAGCCAGACAAGAAAACACAGTTTTGAAATTATTACCTATGATTTCAGCTTTTACATTCCTATCAAAGTGGTGCAATCTTTTTATAGAGTTCTTTTAATATATAAAAACCCTAGTGTTTTCTTTCCTTGGGGTTTTGATCTTTTTTTATTCAGAACTGTTGAGAGATTGCAATTGAGTTTGAAAATTCTGCCACGGAATTTTCTGCATCTGACTTTCTGAGTTAACTACCACCATAACTACCAACATTTATGAAAAAGTGGATCTGTTTGCTTTTTTTTCTGTACTATAAACCAAACCTGATACTACTTGAGTGATTTGGGCACTCATAGTTGACTGGATTCTTCTGAAAGCTCCCAACAATGATGGATGCCTCTGCACAGATTCTTGCCATTTTTCCAAACAAGACCATTTATATAGGTGGCATACAGGGAACCCAAAGAGAGAAGCCAACAGATTTTTAGATATCGTGGGAATTTAATGGAAATTAATATGGAGGTCACAGTCACTCTCTAGAAAATGACAGTTAGAGTATGAATAACTTTTGTTTTCATGGAATTTTTGAAGTCATAATACAGTCTTCTTTGACTATTTTCCATTTATGAAATAAAATTTTTTAAAAAGTTATTTTTTGGTGTTTTGTTGGGTTTTTTGTTCATTTGGTTTTGGTTTTTTTTGTGGAATAGTGGCATCAGTAAAAGCAAAAAACAAAAAATTGAGATGTAATGAAAACTAGGCTGCTCTTGCAATTGAAGAGTAATAGTAGTAGATAAGACCTGCTTAAAAGTATTAAAATGTCTTTTGGAATCTTAACAGTAATAGAAGCATATATTATTTACAAAGGATACATTATTTAAAATATAAAATATTTGAATATTAGTGCCTGAATTTTTCATATGATTGCAGTTTTTTAGTACCTGGATTGCTGGATTGAAGGGTGCTGAAAACTATGAAATAATATACCCATTCATAAATGAATTCCATTATGAACTCAGCACATAGGCAAGTTAAAGTTTTGGTAAAGAAGTTTCTAATAGTCAATAAAAAGCTAATGAAACCAATTTAATATTATGACATTATGTGAGAGGAAACAAATGCAATTATAGATACAATCCCCATTAACTGTTGATGATGCTGTTAAACTATACGTGTTTAGCTGGTTTACACAGGAGTAGTTTTTGCATTCTTTGCTTTCACAGACCTGTTTTCAGTAGCTACAAATATGTGGTTCTCCAAAATAAAAAATGAATTTACTCATTTATCAGTTGTTTTTTAATACAACTGTTGAATCATCATACTCCAAAACACATTGGCCAAAATATGGGAAAATAAATGAAGTGTAAGATGATCCTTAATCATCAACAATCAGGTTCATGAGTGTGACTGCGACTCAGTGACTGCATTTCTAAACATATTTAGCTTAATAAAGGGCTATAGAGGACAGAAGAAAGCAAAAAAAAAAAAAAAATCAGTGGAAAAGTAATGCATTAAACACTGGCAGAAAAAGATGAAAGAAAACCTCAAAGAAAAAAAAAATGTTGGTGGACTGGGTGACAATAGGAATGCAAACAAACGCTGCTGCTAATATGTTTGATCAGAGATTGCAATCATTAAGAAAATTCCAATTTCTAGAAAAGAATTAGATTGTTTCTTTGACCTAAATGTGTTTCTCTCTTTTCCTTTCCATTGTCTGCACAGAAGTGTGAACATGAACTTGGATGTGACTACCACATCACCTGTATGCTTTGATCATGGAAAAGGTATTGTCTGACAAAAAGACTTGATGTTGAATGTCTGCTCCCAGGCTTTCTACAGTAAGATGAGCTGTATTCTCCTCTGTCAAGCAAACAACAGAGGGAGTTTTGTCTAAGACCACATAAGCATAAAAATGGCAGATGTCTTTACTTTCAGCAGCTTCAAATGATCAGCCTGAAAAAGCATTCATCAGTTAACACACAATAGCAACTGCTAGATATCAAAATAAGATGGTCAGAATGATCCGTGTTCCCTGTGTTTCATCAAGCAGTGGCACTATCTCCTCCTCTGGCTGTGTAGTCTGGCTTTCTCAGTGCAGTGATACTTATCTCACTTCTTTCAACAATGAAGAAAAACAAAGCTTTTGATTACAAAAAAATATTTTAGAACCATTGACCAAGAGATATTAAATAAATAAAATATTAAAAGTAATAAATAGGGAAGAAATATGCTGAAATTATTAACACCCTGACCTGAAGTTTAGGCCCTACAATTTCTGTTTGGCTTTGGTTTTTTTTTTTTTTTTTCAAGTATGAGTTTTAAATACAGCAGCATCTATACTTCACAGGCTTACACTTTAATTTTTTCAAACTGATGTAAGACATCCCAGAGTAAATTTGAAGACATTAGCTAATGAAAAATAAAGTTTTTTAAACAAGTTGTTTAGTGAGAATCCATATTCTGAATACTGGAAAGAAAAGATTGTATGGGGCAGAGACAGTTTTGTCTCTACAACACAGCAGACCTGGTGTGATCCTTACAGTAAAAAAGTATGAATTTTGAATGGATTGGACAATGAATGTAAGTGAACAAATCCCAATAACACAACAAAGACCTTGGCTAAAACAAGAAGTGCCATGTAAAACAGAAATATTTCTTTCAGATAGTTTATTTGTCTTTAAGTTACAAGACGGTTTACATTAGGTTATTTTTACATTATACTTATGTCACTGTGGTGATGCACTGAAACAGGTTGCCCAGAGATCCTGTGAATGCCCCATCCCTAAAAGTGTTCAAGGCCAGGTTGGATGGGGTTTTAAACAAGCTGTCTAGTGAAACATGTCCCTGCCCATGGCATGGGGATTGGAATCTTTAAGGTTTCTTCCAACTCAAACCATTACATGATCCTATGGTTCTGTGCACCAGCTTTTTCTTAGTGCTTGAATCAGATTCCTAAAGCTAGAGGTATAAGCAGGGTACAGTACCCAGCTCTGCCACTGTTTCTGTTTCAGGCTGTTCCAACTGTAGAGTTGCTTTTGGTGTGTTGTTTTGTTTTGTTTTGTTTTGTTTTGTTTTGTTTTTTTTAATTGACTACAGTGGAATTCCTTAACTTCCTACTTGAGAATTGAGGCCATTCCTCCAGAATGTCCTTTTCCAATTCTTTAGTACATTGTATACCTACCTTCCTCAGCTGCTCACAATATTAACCAATGTTTTCTTCCATACATACTACTTTAGCTTCAGATGGAGCCTGTTTTCTGCTCATCTTCAGGATTATTATGTTTTACTGGATTTTTGCTGAGTGGCCTGCTCCTGGCTCATGACATTTCCTTTCTTAATCATAATCTCATTCAGCTTACTTAATAGAATCCATTTTTATCCTTGGCACCTACAGAAAGTGAATGCAACAAATCAGGTGTTTCACATGTCAGTAAGAAAGATTTAAAGAAAATATTAATTTCCCATTGTACAAAATTCTTCTACAAAAATAGGTGATCAACATACTAAAATATTTATATAGTCAAAGACACACTTGCAAAATATCACATAGAACAGAGGAAAATAGTTCACAAACAATATCCCTACAAGTCACAAGTTGCTGTATCAGGGAGATGGAATATTTATGCAACTAGCTTTTTGGGTGACCTGGAAATGTAGACTTTTTCAGTCCCTCACAGAGAATGTGATTAGGGATTCAGATCAGCTGTTTGATGCAAACGCAGGAAGGAAATTGCATCAGGCATTATTCCACACCATGTGCAATTAAAATAAATATGTAAACAAATCTTCCATGTAAGAATCTCAAAAGGTCTACACAAAAAATTTGTTGGAGTGAAAATTAAGTAAGAGCAAGAAACTAAAACCATTAGCAAGCCAAATTCAACATCCTTCTCAATGCACAGTTAATGGGATATGCTGTCCTCGATAAATAACAATATTCTTTCCAATACCCACACTGATCTTATACTTCTGAACCTATAAACTCCATTATGTGAATTACACACAGTGGCAGTTAAGTGCTTTGGAAGAATATAAATTCACTATATGCATAAATAGTAGACTTGAATCTATAATATACTTTCAGCTCTCTTCTCCTGTCACCTTCTGAACTTGTTCTCATTAGGTGAATCCATTATATTCCTTAGTGAGTTTTAAAGAAATTTCTCAGAGAAGGAAGTCAGAGGAGAATTTATAAATATTAAAACTATGGCGTTTCTATCAATTTCAAAACTATAACTAAAGTAGATACTGCAGGAAATTTGTTCAGTGTGCAACCCTTAGTTAAAATGACAGTTCTGCTAGTTGTAATTCTAAGTTGAGTTCAACATTTAACAACGCACAGCAAGAATTCACTGCTTCCGAGGGGATAGAGTAAAAGATGCAGAGAGTGATGCCTAGGGTAGCTTGCATGACTTGGCAGTTGGCATCTTTGAGCATGGCTGTAGGGACACTTGTATTGCAGATTCCTGGAATGGTCTGTCCTGGACTTATAGCACTCTCCAAGGATGTTATAAGTTGAAAAGCTTTAAAGTTTTCTGACAATGTTCTGATGTTGTTTGATGCAACAGTGGATGGGATTTGTAGCCAGTGATGTATGTAGGCAGTTTACAAAATGCCTTACCTATTAATGATTCCAGAACCTGAGGGAATCAGGAGTTTCAGAGTGCTTCTAGAAATGCTTTAGCAATTATAGAAGGGACAGAATTCAACAGGCTGTAGAATTCAACAAATCTCTGTGTCCACTGAACTGGGACAAGGCGACACCCCTTGTCTGTGGCCTTTACATCAAATCACCGTGGTAAAGTAGAAGTATTATTCTGCAAACAGAGTGAAATAACTTTCTAACTCCTTTTCTGTGTTCTAAAATCCCATGCAAGATCAAAAGCATTAAGGAGTCAAGCACAGCAGGGGAAGAGACAGTGGAGGCATAGCTTTATATGCTTTCAGCAACATGAGCTCTTTAAGAATGTAGAATTTGCTCTTATTTGAATATAAAAAAGGAATCAATTGGTAATCAACTGCATTAATGTAAAAATGGAATAATTTCATTGAAAGAGAATTATCCAATGCTTAATTCAACACTTCAGTTCTAAGTGTTAGCATCAGTGCTGAGGCACTGAGAACATGACTTTGGAAAAATCTAGCATGAGCTTTGGTTATGAATAACATGTATACCACTCTTCTACAGATGGAATATTTCACCCCTGGTGAGGCTAAAGCACTTCTCTACGTACGTTACTGAAAACAAAATCTTTGCAGCATAGCTGCATCACTGTCAGAACTTCATTTAGTATTAGCAACCATTTTGAGCCCCAGATTAAAGAAATACTATATAATACTCCAAATGTCCTGACTAAAACTCGATATTAAAAAACTTCCAGAAAACAGTCCTGAATAAAGAATGGCATTTGTATTTAAAAGCAGTAGGTGATAGCAAGGATATGTGTTCCTATCTTAATCTCAATTAGTTGAATTATCGTTCACATCAAAAGCCCAGGGAGAGAAAAAAGATGGCTACAGTTAAGTGGCTACAGTTAAGAGACTACAGTTACAGCAGTGGAAAAAAATTGCTAACAGGAACTGAGTGCAAATTCTACTTTTTGAACAGCAAAGCAATTTTTTTGTTGTTGCAGGATCATGATCAAGGAATGGTGTGACAGTTGACATCGGATACTTGTTCTGACCTCTGCTGGAAGAGCATTCTCCATTTTGAGAGACTTGACTTCACACCCAGAAACAATTATTTATTATTAATAAGGATGATAAACTCAGGTGCAAAAATCTAAGAGTCTGGAGAAGGTTCCCAACTTCCTTTCTGTTATCAGATTTGTGGTTCTTCCAGCCAAAGAATTCTACTGATGCAGATATACCTAATAAGAAGACAATTTGTGCAAACTCTAGACAGAGTATCAGAACACGTTAGCTAACATAGTTTGCGATTTACTATTTTAGAATAGATAGAATAGAATAGATATTGCTACAGCTTTAGGGCTGATGAGGAAGAGTTGTCAGGATGGCTTAGGTAGCCTCAGACTCTTCCATTTCTAGACAGCTTTGTATCTCCCTTTTGAAATTCTACTCAAATTGTACTAGAGTTTTATGCTAAGTATTGAACTATACTTCCTTTTCCTGTTGAGCAATTTAAAACATATAAGCACCCTAATTTTAACTTCTGATTAGGAATACAGAACTGCTGGGTACAGAAAAATCTACATCATGTCTCGGGAAAGGTCTATAGTTTAAATGATCTGAGTTTAAATGAAGTGCTAAGGCTGCTAGAGAGACTGATTGAGGCAGGTAAGGCCTATTAGTACACTCACAGCCCTGAGAAAAATACTGTTAAAAATAGAAAATTATACATGCAGATAATAGAATTGAAAGTTGCACTAGTGCAACTTGTTGTTGATTCACTGCTGCATGAGAATAAAGAATTTTAAAGTATGTTTACTGCTACAAGGTACTTAATTTCTGATATTATTAACAATGCTTCTATATCTGATAACTGTTGTCTTATTTCTTTTTTCATATTTAAGAGGTAAAATTTTGCTTAGTTTTCACTGACATCCCAAGAACAAATTGGCCATGCATGAGACAAAGATGGCATTAAAAGACCTTATTGCTTTTCTGCACAGCTGTGCTACCATTCCATGAATTCCTTTTTCATGTGCATGTGCTAAACTGATTAATGTCGATCTGAGTATTACATACCACACAATGTCAAAAATGCACGAACTGACATGTACCAAAGAGTAGATGTGTGTTTTGACATGATTGACAGGCTTCTAGAAAAAATGGGATCTTTATTTTACTCAGGGCAGAGGGATTACGCATGAAAACACCATCATCTGCTGTGCACAATATTCCACTTCTATTGTAGAAATCAGGAAAGGAAAAAGGAAAATAGTAATTATTTGGATACTTTAAATAATAAAACCCTTAGGTACAGAATTTTTGCCATTGGGAGAAAAAAAATTCTGCCTTTAACTTGAAATTGCTTTTGTTCTGCAAAATTAAAGACAAACAAGCTGTGCCAGGAATGCATGCACTAATGAAAGTCAGAGGCTGAAGTTATTCCATGCACACAAATGCAGCATAAAACCTTTTATATACACCTTTTGTTTTTTCAAGATTAGTCATCCTTGATGTTTAATAGTATTGCATGCACCAGCAGCCAAGCATAATTTACAAGATTTCCTGATTTCTGAAGTTCTGTCTGTTCTTCAGAGGCCTGGAATCTTGCAATTTTCACCACCCATCAAACAAAAAGCAGAACACTGTTGAAAACAACAGCAGGGGAGAGAGACAGGAAGCAAAGATCAAAATGCAGCAGCAGGGAAGCAAGTGAAAACAGCAAAGACAACTAGGTGACTAGAAGTACTAGTGAACAGGAAAAGAAAGGGGAGCTCAAACAGTCCATTTAATGTGAGCAACCAGTCTGTATTTGCATGCTTGTCCACAGCACTTGTACACATTTTTCTGTTCAAAGTTGTCAGAGCCTTTTGTTAATATGCCCAGATGTGAAGGAATGCTTTATGCAATTTGAGCAAGTTTAGCATTCATTCCCTTCCTCCTTCCCTCCCTTCCTCCCTTGTCTGAATACATATTTGATTACTGAAGAAAACTAGGTAAAAAATAACTATATTGTGGTTGTTTTGTTAATGATACATAAAAGTATACAAAGCTTGTAGTAGTCATCTATAAGACCATCTCATTAACAATTAGTTTTGATTCTGCCATTACAAGTATTGTTCATTCGTCTGATAATTTGAATTAATACAATGGTTTTCATGCTTTTTATCATGACTAACCTTCTGGTCAGAGACATATAAAATAAGATGTTTTTCAACAGACAAAAAGGATTCCAAAGGAGCTCCAATTTGTTTTTTTTTTTTTTCTTTTTTTATTCTACTCTACAGTATGCTTAAAAGTGAAACAATTGATCTTGCCTGAATCAAAATTACCTTCTCATGGAATTCTCAATGTACATGAAAAGAAATAGTAATTTTTAAGTTCAGGTTTTAAAAAATATTGTATTCATGATAGTATCAAGAAATAAAATTTTCCAAAACTTTTTGACTCTTTAACGGTTCTCACAGCCCTGTTGCACTGTCTGTCCAACAGGACCAGAGTTCATGAACATGGGGCTGCTTCTGTCTGTCTGTAAAGGGCCTCATCCACTTTTTTTTATTCCTGGTCAGGTGGCCTATAGCAGACACCCTCTATAATGTCACCTTTTCCTGTCCTTTCTTTAATCTTAACCCATAAACTCTATCAGATCATCCATCCCCAGGCAAAGTTTAATGTACTCCAGCTGCCCTCTCACATAAAGAACATGAGACTTCAAAGACTGAGACACTTCTACTGGTCTACAGTGTCCTGATGTCCTGCTGAGGTGGAAGAACAGATGCAAAAGTAGTATAGGAGAACCTCTCAGTACTGAACACAATTATTTAAACATGTGAAAACCAAAGCAAAACAAAATAAATCCATGAAAAGAAATGCTAATAATTCTTTATTTCATTTCATGAATGCATTATTTTCAAAGCCAAATACACTCATATTCCAAATTCAGTGGAACAGCCTCAAAGGAAAAGTCTGGACTTCCTTGTTTGTTAGGAGCAGAACAGGGTAAATTTTCATTAGTTTTATTGTATACTCCAAATCAGTTATTTCTTTTTCTGCAAATGATGTGATTTAATGCGTCTGTTAATATAAATGCTCTTTTTACTTAGCTTTTTAGTACTATAGGTAAGGTTTTGTACATTCAGATTAGGTTGTTTTGACATTTTTCTCATTTAACTTCAGACATGAAAATAGTTTAAATATCTACATTTAGACAGCTAATGTGTCTAAATTACCACTGCAGATAGAGTTATTCTCCTTAAGGAAATCATAATGTACTTTACATCTGAATATTTTCAGTTCTGCTTATAACTGTGTTTTCTTCCACATTTTGTGGGCTGTTCTGCTAAATGTATTACTGTGAAAATTTGTTGGGGTTTTTTTTTTCCCCTTTGGAAACTTAGATTTACTTTATTCTCATACTGTACTGCCATCATATTTTTCTGGTAAATTTGAACTGAAGATATATGACAAAAAAACCTTTCTATAAGTAGTCTCCTAAGTGCAAGTTGGTCAATAACCAATTGCTTTCAATACAGAGAATTAGAAGTATGTGTAATTCTTTCTGTAGTATTTTGAGTATATATAGTAATCACCATTTCTTATTTTAAACTGTTCATAGATGGCCACCAAATTATGTTTCACCCATTTTTTTTTTTTTCACTCAAGAAGATTTATTTGAGTTCCCTGAGTCTTTCTGAAAATTTCTTGCTGTAGTCCCTTTGAATAATATTTTATTCTTTTAATTACTATGGAATCTTCTTGGGGCTGGTGGGAGGGGGGTTGGGCTTGAGGCTTATTTTTTGTTTGTTTGGTTGGAGGGTTTGGTGCATTTTTGGTATTTTTCTTTTTCATAAACTCACTTTGTGTTTGATTTCAGAAGGTACAGAACGTTATTGCTGTCAACAATTTTGTCATCTTTTTCAATAGCTTATTTACAGACACTAGGAAATGTTGTAGGGCTGCATGAACATGTTCCTCTAGGTTTTTGTTTTCTTCTTCTTTTCATCTTCTACATTATGCAGGATGAATTTGTCTGCAAGATTTTCTATTCTAGTTGTGCATTTTCGTCCTTAAAGGGTGTGGTGCAGGGATTATTTAAATGCACACAAACAAACATGAGTGGTTCCATGGGTCAGTAAGTTTTCATGATAGAGTGAGGGAAATTATTATCTTGGGAAATGTGCTTTATTATGACATACAATTTCAGTTTTTTGTATTACTTAACAATATTGAGACACTGGTCATTATAAGAACTACATTGTTTTGCTAAGAATTTTGACACTAAATAGAACAGAGTACTTCTTGAGTGAGCTCAAAACAACTGGCTTCAGCCAGAAATACCACACAGATCTGCAGAAGACCAGCCTGTGTCTCTAGTAGTAAGGATAAGGGAAGCAATGGTAAGCAAAACAAAAAGAAAAGCTCTAAGAAAGCTGGGATGATGAGTTTGAATCCACATTATGAGCGTATGGGTTTGTTGTTGCAGAAGAAGTACTAGAGGAATGATCACCAATGTGGCATAGCTTTTTATAGTAAAACCATGTTCCTTGGTTGAATACAATAAAATAAATCTGTTGTGGAACACATAATGAATGCCAAGACTGAAGTTATATTTCAGGACATATGTATCTTAAAACTTGACAAATAAAAATAAAGAAGGAAGCAGAAAGCTGAGAAGATGGAGAGCAAGATTTAGTCAAATGCATAAGAATATGAATTTAACATAAATTACTAATTCTCTGGTAAATCTCAAACCATGAATATTAGAGATTCATCATTCTGTAGCTGCATATCTAGTGGACATTTTCAGGAAAATTCTTCAGATGTCTGTCTGGACTGAATAAATTCTGGCAATTAAATAGCCAAAAATTGGTGTATCCTGTGATGGATGTGAAGACAGGCAATTCGGTGTAAGAGAAATTGGTACTTAAAACAGTTAGAATGAGCTTATTGGGAAGCAGTGAGTAAGAATGCTGAAAAGCTGATATCCAAAATAAAAAGCTGTGCTGAAATACTGGAAAATTTACTAATAAATTATGGGGAGGAAGACTAATACAGATATTTGTGACAGTGGCAGAATAAGAACAATAAAATCTAGGAGATGGATAAATACACAGTAATTATCCAATAGAGAAGGGGTCTAAGAGACAGGGAAAGTTTCACTGTTTACAGCAAAAGGTAATTTTTTCCTAATTAGTTGGAAAACAAACTGGCAGATGAAGGTCTCAAATAAAGATTCCTTGGGCAGCTAAACGCTGTGTGATCATTTCCAATGCTAGGAAGCAGCATAGAATGCTCAACAACCTTCACAACCTCCTCAACACTGATCATGTTACCATTTGTCAAATTTTAAAATAAATGTTGCAGAAAATCTGGCTTAACTTCTAGACATTTCCAATATTTTTTCATAAATAAAGTACATTTCTAACTTTCTGGAACCCACAACTGCAATCCATGGTCACAGCAAGTGTGTTATACAATGGATGCAAAAATGGTACTATATTCATTTAGTAGGAAAAAATGTCCATGAGGGACTATAACTGCAAATCCCATACTTTCTTTTTAACCCTCAGATCAAGCATAAAAAAGAAATTGTTAATTGCCTTCTGAACTTCTTTACTTTGCAATAATACAGCTATTATTCTCGACTATGTAAGAGGGTTTTGTACAATGTCATATTTAGATTTTAGTTAATATATTGATATTGTATCTTGGTGTTTTGGCAGAAGGCTATTACATCATACTCTCCAATGTCATATCAGCATTGGAAACATTAAAAACATTTTTTAAAAATAAGTCCACTCTTTATTAATAAAAATGATACATAATTTTCTGAACTTTAGAAATACCTTTTTCTAAGTCTCTTATTAAAAAAAATAGAAAGTTCTTCTAAATACCAAGATTTTAGTTATCATTTGTGTGAGTTTATAATTACTTTAAATTTGTTTTTAAACAGTTAATTTTGCAAGCACATTAGGTTCAGATAACTGTCCAGGTCAGGAATCTTACAAATTGAGTATAAATAAAATGGAAATGTCATGAAAACCTCAGACTGCAAATATAACTGCTTTACTCTTGCAGACCTTCTCTGAGGTAGCTAAGAGCCAATGGGTCTAAGTTCCCACGTGGTAAATTTGTAGAGGGACTTTCATGTTTCTTCTGAGAGGTCAAGCTGGTGGCTTTGTGGTTTGGTGGGGTCGACTTGTGGAACTGAAAATTCATCTCCTACTATGAAGAGTATGCCCAACTTCTGTTTTGTCAGAGGAAATGGACCAAGATTGATCATTGTTACCCATTGTGGATGCAATGGGGAATGGAGGGAGTTGACTGCACAAGGCAGCAAGTCTTGCTCACACTCTCCAAAAGAATTTCCTGTTGTCACTGTTAGAGTACTGGACTAAATTATCTCTTTTCTGACAAAGACAGGCATTTCTTTATTTATGTACCAACCCAAATTTTGCATTCTGTCATGTTTTGCCTTTCATGCCAGTGAAGTTTGGTTTGTAGGTTTTTGTTTTCAATATTCTGTCTTGATATTTCTAGTATTCCTAGATAAATATTTTAACATCCCTCATCTAGTCAGACACAACCAGAAGAGACACATTGCTTGGTGTGTACGTCTGAGCGTAGAACACAATTCGTGATCCTAGGCATACAATTCACAAACAGTGTGACTTCAGCCCTGACAGCCCTGATTTAATTTCATCAAATGGTAAATAGTCTCCTGCTTTGACTGAACATATAAAACTTAGTTACAGGAGCCTGCTTCCCTCATATGATTCATTTATGTTTCTGTTTTCAACAGCAAGAAAAAAGGAATATACAAGAAGCAATATTTTCTCAAACTAATTACAGCACTTGGGAAGCCCTGCAGGAAGGAAAAGGATATTACAGTAGTTAGGTACTTCAAATAAAATTTTGTAATATTTCTATGTAGAAACACCTTCACAGAGTTTTCTAAAACAGCACAGGCTACTGAAGTGTTTATTGAACTGTATGAATATATTTACAATGGATACTCAGACATAACTTGCTCCCATCTTTGACAAATTTTGAACTGTGAGCACTAGGAAATGTATTGCAGAATCAGTGGGTCAGGCATGATACCTCACCTAAAGCTGTAAGCAACATATATATGCTAATGTGATAATTAATTTCATGGGGGTTGTAGTGGACAACAAGCTGAAAAAGAGACTACCATGTGCAGCTGCAGCAACCAAGGCAAATTGGATCCAGAGCTGCATCTATGGGGGCATTATGAGCAAAGATAAAGACATGGTCACCCCACTCTATGCAGCACTTGTCAGGCCACACCTGGAGTATTGTGTCCAGTTCTGCTCCCCAAAATTCAAATAAGATGTGAACAGAGTGAAGGTCCAAAGGAGGGCTATGAAGATGATCAGAGTGCTGGGAACCTGCCCTATGAGGAAAGACTGAAGAAATTAGGCCTTTTCACCCTGAAGAAGAGAGGGCTCTAGGGGCACCTCTTCCCTGTTATCCAGTACCCAGGCAAGAAGATTCCTAAAAAATCTGTATGAAAACTTTATGGAACTGTCAGTCTCACTTCAGTGCCTGATAAAGCTATGGCGAAGATTATTCTGGGAGATATTGAAAAACACCTGAAAGACAATGCAGTCACTGGTCACCATCAGCAAAGTTTCATGCAAGTAAAGTCCTGCTTATCCAACCTGATTTCCTTTTATGACAAGGTAACCCATCTAGCTGATCAGGGGAAACCAGTTGATGTAAGCTCTTGGGATTTCAGTAAAGCTCTTGATACTGTCTCTCACAGGGTCCTTCTGTCCAAAATGTCTGGCATTCAGGTGGAATAAACACATCATGTGTTGGGTGAGCAACTGGCTCATGGGTTAGGCACAAAGTGAATGGGGTGATATCACACTCATGACAAGAAAACTCTATTTTTTTTGTCCCTCCTCTGTCTGACTTCTTACATAATCAAGAAAAAAAAAAAGACCTAGTATTGATCCCACAAATATTCTATTTAATACTGTGTGTTAAAGCTTCTCTGAGACACAACATAATTATTTTCTTTTTTACCTTTTTTTTAATATGAAAAAGTCAATGATTTTAGAGATTTTTTTTTCCATGCTTCATCCAACAGAGTCACTAATTAAAAACTAAAAAGCAACATTATATATTTAATGATAAAATTCTCCAGAAAAAGCAAAGAATAGTACTAAAAAATTGTGAAATCATATTTACTATAAAAAACTTGTAGCTCAATGTTTTTCTTTTCATAATTTGCTTTTAAACTTTTTCTAAAAAGGAATTTTAACAAATGAGTAGTAGACTGGTATTTACAGCAGGGACTTTTCATGAAGCAACAATAAAAATTCTCACAAGTAGTAAAGTCAATGATATTTGACTCCATTCAAATATCTCCCATTCAAAAATAGAAAAGTGGAATGTCTAATGTTTTCATTGTAACCTTTTATGTTCACTGTTTAATTGGCTTACATTTCTGCTTGAATAATATTTGTTAATCAATTTTTGGTACAAAAAAAGACAGCGTGTTTTTCCACAGTAGAAAAAATTCCTTAGGGTTTGTTTTTTTTCTTGACGTGATAAAGTACAGTGTTCATTTCATATAAATAATATTTCTTACATACTTCTAGTTATAGTCATCTGTTAAACAAGGAAATATCACTTCTAATGTATTTTTTTGCCCTTCAAAAAATATGGGCAAATGGCACCTAATAAAACCAGAAGTTTTGAGTTAGAAATTTTGGTGTGTTTAGATTTCACACAGAAACTTTATAGTTTCAGATGTTCTTACTGCCAGGAAAACTCAACATAAATATTTAACATGAAAATTATACCACAACAAAATCTTATTTCTTGAAGTTGCTGTTGGCATGCATGGTGTAAACACGATGATTCAGTTTTTATTTGGCCACAGAATAAATACAGCATTTTCCTAGCACCAGCATATTTACACCATAAAATTATATTAGTAACTGGTTCCAAGTCTCTCTAGGATTCCATTTATATTTATAAATAATGTGTGTTCCCCGCTTAAGGAGGGAACATTGTTAGTCATTTCCAAAATGACTCTTCTAGTTAATTCAAAAGTAATTATACCCTTATTGCTGTGCTCTAAGGATGGCACAATTTTCCAAAGAAATGTCATCCTACT
The DNA here is from genome assembly GCF_000738735.6 of Corvus cornix cornix. Taxonomy (NCBI): domain Eukaryota; kingdom Metazoa; phylum Chordata; class Aves; order Passeriformes; family Corvidae; genus Corvus; species Corvus cornix. Next base: position 72,236,357 of record NC_046332.1, read on the forward strand.
ATTCTGGACTCATAGCTGGCCAGAAGAACTCACCTATTTTCTGTCAAACAGGGAGATAGATTAAAAAATAAGAGAAGAAAAGTCATAAAAAGTTTACATATCACTTTCAACAGAGGTGAAAGACTGGAAAACCTCCAGCTCTTGCTGATGTCAAAGATTGCTAATACTTATTCAGTCCCCCTGATATTTAGAAAACTTTGGCAATGAATGAAAGTATTCACTAGAGAGGAAGCAGCACTTGAAAAGCCTAAAAATAAACACAGGCTATGTTTACTTCACTGAAATTGGTACTTCCAAATATCTCAGAAATTTTATGAGGAGAATACTTATGATTTGATGGGAGTTTTTTGATAGTAGAAAAAATAAAATAGTTTTGTAACATTATTTCAAGCTATTCTGAATATTTCGCAAGGGTAGTGATCTTTGCAACACCAAAAAAAAAAAAAACCCAAACAAACAAACCTTTAAAAATCTGAAGAAAAGACCTTAGGAGTCCGTTTACCACTTTCTCCTGCCTGAAGGCAAAAATCACAGTACATGCACTTTACTAGACAGTTTCTAAAGATTTCCTGTGATAGAAATTTTACAGTTTCCCAAATAATCTAACCCATTACTACCTTATATTTCCTGAAAACTCTCTCCCTCTCTCCCTAATTTCATGTGTTCTTTGTGCTGTCTACCATTGGTTTGAAGAACAGAGTATTCTCTTCTGTGCTTCAGGCCTTTGCATCTAGCATATTTCTTTCTTTAAACTAAATAGCCCTAGTTCTTTAATCCATTTTGTACTTCATGTTTCTAGATTTCTGACCATTTTCTTTCTCTTGCTGGGTTCCGGCCAAGTGGTCTATATTCTCTTTGTGTGTCCCAAAATTAAATACATGATTGGAAAAAGTGACTTACCACTTTCCATGCAAGATGGAAAACATCAATTAATTTTGTTTTAGACAATACATCTATTGTACATGTTGTACACACAACAGTGTGAAAAACATTTGTCTTACTATTCATTGAAACTTGCAGTTCCCTTGCTCATTTCTACTGCTTACTCACTAATGCTGCCTCTTCCATTTCTTCACCCAATTATCGATAAGCATAAAAACTTGTGATTTTCCTTATCAAATACAATCTCTTGAGTATCTGACTGAGTTGTTGATATCTGTTTGACTTAAATCTATTACCTGAACTGCTTTCAAATCTTCCCCTGCATGTCAGCACCAAAATTGATAAAATACTTTCCTTTTATACAGTTGCAAATTAAGTATTTTAACATGCAGGACAAAAAAATAATCTTGCAGTTTGACAGTAAATAACAACTAGGTAATTGCAGAATATAGCTTTCCTATCAGTTAGATGTACACATAATGGTGGCTTATCTTCCATGAAACAGAACATTTGTTCCTGTAGTGGGTGAGCCCTGGCTAAAATAGACCTGAGTGGAGGAAAATCAACTTAATTTATTCCCTGTTAAAACAGATTCTAGTAGTAAGAACAAAGACAAAGAGTAAACCAACTTTTTTTCTCCCCATCTCCTCTTTCCAATGACCAAATCCTTTCCCTCCTCTTTTTTCTTTCCTTCCCTTTCATTCCTGACTCTTAGCCACACAAATTAGTACAGGTGAAGGAGTTTGGGGAAATTATGTTTGTAGTTTACCCTCTCATACCTTTCTGTGTAGATGACTCTTGCACAGATCTGAGCTTTTCAGGTAAAAATTTTCTCCATTGTGGGTCCTCCACGGACTGCAGGAGTATCTGCTTCGATGCAAGGCTACAGACTTGGGGGCTGGCTGTCTGGAAAGCTGCTGGTAGGAAAAGAACCTGGAGGTGCTGGTCCACAGCCATCTGAGTATGAGCTGTCAGTTCTGGATTAACAGTTGGACTCAACGATCATAGAAGTCTTTTCCAAACTAAATTACTCTATGATTGATTCTATGAAATGATTATAGGTACCAAATTTTAAACAATGGTTTTAAATGTAGTGTAGATATATTTGAGTTGGTTTGCTGGTAGCTAATAAGGAAGTAATTTTAGACTATAATTAAGTAGACCTTGGTTTTGACATACACTCCATATTGGGAAGACTGAAAAAAAAAAACTTCATATAAAAATATTTTACCACTGGTCATGCAGAACTAAGGAGAAATGTAGGTTCTCTGAAGTGTTCACAACAATGTTTAGTGTTTCCCATTTGACTCATTGTTAGTGCCCTGTCAACCATCCCTTCGAAGAGCTGCCTCCAATCATCCCACACAATAAAGTTCCTTCACTACAAGGAACCTTGACATTTTTTAGGGGCAATATACCAGCTAAGCTTTCCTCAGCAAACACTGATTTCCACACCTCTTGCTGAATGATTCATGAAAAGTCAGTGAAAACAGATTACACATCCTGGCTTAATGGATGGACATACTTTATCCTGTTTAGCAGCTTTATCGTGGGGACAAGGGGAAGGACAGCTTTAAAAGAAATTGTCCCACTGTAGGTGTAAAACTTGCACTACCTCAGCATGTCAAAAAATGCCAAATTAAGTAATTTCTTCAACATTACCTGTAATTATGCTGCTGAATAAAAAAAAAATTACAGATAAAGCCTCTATAATGCAAATCCTGGCCTAATGCTTTACTTAATGTCATTAAAATGCAAAGCACAGTTAGTGAACTGCTAACACTTCTGCTTCTGTTTAGCTCCATACTGATCAGCTTGCAGTAACTTAGAGCTACCTTTGAGCAACATAAAGGGAACAGGGTTTTGATCTCAGAGTCATCTCATCTATAAAATGAACATAAAATGCCAATGCTTGTTCAAGGTGCGTATTTCACTAAGCCTATCTCTTTTATAAGATTTCTGAACCATAAGTATTAAGAGGAAGAACCCCTTAGTATTGGAGTATTGGATTACTGGATTCAGTAGGTTACTTTGGGAGTCTCTTTTTCAGTACCCTTTTTCGCTGCAACATTAACTTCTCAATAAACTATTAGAGACTATTACAAAATAGGCAATTATAAAAAAGTCTATCCATTTTTTTTTCCATTGAGGTTTACTACCATCTTATGAAGGATAGAATAAATAAATGATGATATGCTATGGTGTAAAGTTTCTGCTGACATGGAGTTAGAATGTTTAGAACTTTTGAGTGGTTCAGGTCAATACAAATGAATACTTTATACCCTTCTACTAATATAATAAAGAAATAAATATACTAAAAAGTAAATATAAAGAACTCATGTGTGAGGTACAATTTCCATCATAATTTAGTAGTGATAGAATTTGCAAAACAGTGCAATTTTCATCAGACTTACTCATCACCACTCCTCATCTATAAACTCGTCTCTTTAGAGTATTCCTTTCAAAGCACTGTAAAAAAACAAAGGTAGAAAAAATTGAATTCTCTCTCGTGCTGCCCAGCAACAAAAATTCAAGGTCTCTGTGACTGCAAGGTGAAACTATGACAGTTCTAAGGATTACACATATTTACGGATTACACATATTTACAGATTACAGTTCAAAATCAGAAGCACCTAAATTTTAATAAAAAAGACCTTGCCCCAAGCATAGACTATCGACTAAGTAACTAAATAAGAAAGCAATGAAAGTTAGCCTCTAAAATTGCAGATCAATGAGCTTCAGATGGGACTCTATGTCAGCTTATTTTATTCATATGTTGTGATTAATATTTGCAAACTTGTATTAAAAAATATATGGTTCTTAAAACTCTTAAACATAAATATATTTTTTTCAGAACTTTGGGAGTACCAAGACAAATGCCAAAGTTCTAGAGAATTTTTAATGAGATATTGATCGGGCTTATGAAATTACAGTTCATTTGAAAATAGATTTATTATATAAAAACTAAGATAAGGTAAAGCAAGTTTATACATTTGATGTAAAGTAATAGACAATTTAAGATTTTAAGACTGCCCAGTTAAGAAACAGAAAGATTCATGTTATGCATGCATTGAGACAAGTAAAATAACCAGGGAATCTGAGCACTGCAACAGTAACATAAGTTTTTCTGGAAATCCTTAACCTGGCATGAGTAATAAAAAGTATTATATAAGTAAATTTAACTGTTGATCTTCAGCTCACACCTTTATCTTGCTTTTGCTTTCCTTTAATTCTGAACACTTTTTGTTCTTTTTCTGTATTTTATTCCTAGTGTACCTCAGATTTTTTTCCCCCTTCATTCGTTGCCTTTTTTGGTTTCTATTTTATATCCCTCTCCTGCTTTGAAATCTTTGTTTCTTTTTCTTTCTTTTAATATCTCTTTTTCAGTTATTTTTTCTCAAGCTCTATTCTTTTTTTTTTTTTGATGATATTTCTGTTGCACTCATTTCACTTTAGAATTTTTAAAATTTAATTTAATTTTTTTTGTTTGCACTATCCTGCTTTTCTAAAGAAGTCTTGCTTGTGCAAACACCATACTTTCTCAGCTGTCTATCTCTCTCACATCAGTAACTTCTGAATCTGATGGCTCATTAACCAAAGCTGACAGAACAGTGCAGAGTCATACAGATAAGGCATTTCCCAACAGGTTTGGGAAAGTTGGCAGTTGGCCGGAGGGCAGAGATCCAAATCTGAGTCCTATCAAATGAGAGGCGGTTCCTGCTTGACCTCATTCTGAGAAGCAGCAGCCGAAGATGTTGGTGCTGCTCTCAGCCAGCCCCATGCACGTTGCAGCTTGCCACCCTTCCATGCTTGAGGAACAGGGGTGGGCGGCAGCCCCAGACACGAGCAAGGGAGGAATCTATGCCAGCAGTCTGCAGACATTGGGCAGCTTCTTTAGTTTCCTTGCTCATTAACTTTTATTTTCTCCTCTTCTTCCTACACTGCCAAATTTAAGCTGAGCCGAATGCTTTGACTCTGCAGAAAGCTGTTACAGTGCTCAAGCTTTTGGATTTGTCCCTGATATTCATGACAACTGATGTTGATGACCAGGTCTATTCCCCTGTGTACAAAACTGACTTATTTACTAATGCTGGATGAGGAAATAAGATAGAATTATGGTTACCAAGTCGATACTTTTAGAATTAAAGGTCCTAACTTACTGCATAAGAGAAGCCAAGCCACTAGAACAGTTTCTAAAAGCAGGAACATCTGAATATCTGTGTTTTTATTGTACCAGAAATAAGAACTTTATGTTGTTTGATTTTTTAACATTTGTCTTTATTTTTAACGGTATTTAATAATCTTGTTCATTCCAATCAGTGAAACAAACAAACCCCAAGTCATCTGTCACAACAGAGGAAGCACGGTAGGAGAAAAACCATGCACAATGTACACTAAATTGATCGGGGAAAGAGAAGCTTCAGCTAAAGATACATGCCTGAATCTTCATCTAAAGCACATGCAGCACAAGAAGTAAGCAAGAAGGAAACCCAGGTAACAGTAAAATCTATAAATTCAGCTATTAAAAAAAAAAAAAAAAGACACCTACCCTCTCTCCCCCCCTCCTCCCCACTAAGAGAATACCACTAGAAGGGACCAAAACTGTGTTCTCTGCAGAAAACAGCACAAGTACAGACACAGATTGCTCTCCTTCAAATTCCCAGTGGCTTCACCAAACTGCACTTCTTTTTCCACAATAGTGTTTAACTGTAGGTTCCTCACATATCCTACTTAAACCCTAATTAATAACTTAGATGATACAGACTCTTGTGTAAGGCAGCAATTTTATATTTAAGCTGTATATACCAGAGGTGGCATATAATTAAAATTCCTTACACTTGGCCGAATACCATCGCTGTAACCTGTTTATAAAGAGTGGGCATAGTCTACTCCTCTTCCAGTTACTCCATTTTGGAAAAGATGCATCGAAGTATTTTTAAGATCCCATTTTATTCAATATTCAATCCAGGCAGTATAAGTGAGGTGTATACAGAGTATGTCTGAAATCAGATGCCATAAGAGAAGTACGCAATATTTTGTTCACCTTCTGGATCACTTTATGGTTCACCTGAGAGCCAGACAACTTCATCTAGATACATATGAAAGCACTGGAGAAGCTCCAGAACAGGGAAAGACCTAGTAAGTTTATGAAAGATCAAGAGATGAAGGATGTCAGTATTTACTGTGTTTTGGAGACATCTGTGGCCTTTAGTCTTATCCATTTTCACCTGAAAAAAAAATTAATTCATTGCAAATTAAGTATTATTTAAACAGTGATCTCTAGATCTGCAGAAATAAATGAGAATATACCTGGAAAACAATACTGAAAGCAGCCTCTAAAATGAGATGATCAGGATCAGGGAGTAAATATATAACTTGCATAATCAGTGACTTGGAGAAATGGTTCCTCAGTTAGTTCTCTATTCACACTTGCCTCAATAACTCTTAAGTCCTCTCTCCCAAATCCCTGGTGTTTGTATTCTCCTTTCTGCCATAAATAACTATCACTGATTTTTTTTTTAATCATCCTATTCTCTACTACCTTTGATCCCAGTTTATCGGAAATGTCCATAAGAATGCATTAATTTGACTTCATAGCCACCGGTTCTGCTAGCATCACCTACAATTCTGAATCAAAGTAAGATATCTTTTTTAAATATTGAATTTTTGATATAATATACATGATTCTAGGATGACCACTGCAAAAAGGTTGTTTGTCATAATGAAGCTGCTGAGAAAACCATGGTAAGAACTGTTTTAATTTAATTTCTAAAACACTGGAAAGCCTGAAATTCTTCCTAAAATATTTCCTCTATTTACATTTCATTTATCTACTCTGAAATCCAATAAATGTATTTTCAATAGTCATAAATTAATCTAATCCAGATCATATCCTTAAAAATTAACTCTTTTAAATTTCATACATTTTTCAAGATCTGATGCATTCATTCAAACAAGCGATACACTTTGGAAACCAGCCTTTCTAGATTAGAAACAATGGCGCATCTGATGCTCACCTAAAAATCATAGGAAGTAATTTGGAAGTAAGCCTGTGCGATCAAATTCTAAGGTAAAAGAGATGTGAAACTTTGTTAGAAAATAATTAAATCCATTGAATTTGGATTTTGTATTTAAAGCTTAATCTGGTTGTAAAACTAAAGCAAATGAACAAAGATAAAACTGAATTTAAAAAGCAACAACAGTAGCCCAAACCAAGCCACAAAACAGCCCCTTGAAACTAAACAAGAACACCATAAAACCTTCAGGGCACTTTATCAATCACTGTGCCTCCAGCTGAACAAAGCTCTCATTTTATCTCCAGCAACAAAGGCAGGAACTACTCCCAGTAATTTACATGCTTGCAGTTTACAGTTGTAAAATGTTCATTCCTATGTTCTTTTAAACATTGGCTCTTTGAAAAGAGATCATTTTCCTCTTATAGATCAAAAGAGCAGGAAACTGTGTATTGAATTTCAAAAAAATCTTTCTGCTGGAGTTTAAGTAATGACTAAATTAGAAGTCATGAAGTAATAGCTTTATTCAGTTGCTGTTACTGACATCAGCCTGTTGACACCCTGAACTGAATTACCTCTTGTACAGTATATTTGTGTGACTCCAGCAAAACAGCCATGGCTGAAACTTGTTTCACTACAGAGTCAGATATTAGCCTAAGTGCCTGGAAATGCTCTTTGCTGACTGTTCGTGATCTGGGGCCAAGAGGGAAAAATCACTGCACAGTTTAGCTAGAAATTCACATGCCACTGGGGCAAGCACAAGAGGCACTGACAACTGAGGCATTCCTCTTGTCAGTTGTGGAACAACAGGGGAATTGAGAGTAAAGATCATGGTATGATGATCTCACTGTGACCATAATTTAGATTTTTGTTTTGTGTAGGCCTGAAAGAGAACACTCATGGCTGAGAAAAAACTTTGTGGGAGAGGAGAAATTATTTTTGAATAAAATAGCTCATGCAAGTTCTGTCTTCTTTTTTTTCTTAAAACTGAAGTCAGCCCCAAAACCACAGAGTCAAACTTCTAATGTAGGCTAAGTGGTATGAGCATTAAGTACTACAGAGACACAGAAATGCCATTGTGCCAGTAAACCAGAAACTTATCTACATTTTAATTAAATTAGGGAATTTGACATCCACCTTTTCAATTATTTAATAAGCATATTTTTATATTAAAAATTCTATACTATAGAAGTGACTTCCTCTCAGGTAAGGAGAGGTACACCACAAAATAACTTAGCAGAAGCCCCTTTTCTCCAATTAAATACATATGTTGGGGAAAAACTAAAAAAAAAAAAGCCTCTGAATTGCAATATAGTACTTGGTTTGCAGGGGTGCTACTGCTTTCTTTGGATCTTGTTTCTTTTTTCTCATTGTCAGTCATAAATTGTTGATTTTTTTAAATGTGGAGTTGTATAACATTCTTATGTAAATCTTTCCTTATCCTCCAAAGCAGCAGACCTCTGCTGAGAAGACAAGCAATACTGCAGCGCTCTGCAACAAGATTTGAGGGCTTGGGATGTGACCTTTGGGTGAGTACATTTTAACCAGGAAATTTGATTATCATGCATGGCACCATTAGGGACTGCTTCTCCTTTGCTTGATTTAAAAAGACACAGAGCAACTCCTCCATAAAGCTCAAATTAGTATTGCCGATCTTGGAAAATCCTGCTCTGAATTCCCAAAATTATATAATGCCAGGTTTGTCACCCTTCACACACAGCCACACTGAAAAATATGGTTCAGGGCTCAGACAACCCGTTGAGCAGTGCTTCCATTATGACTGACTATGCTGAGTCCATCAATCAAAATTTTACGCAAGGCATTATCCTCAACTGCTGAAGTAGAGGCTAAGAAGGGCATCTTACTATGCTGTAATAATTCTTGAGGTTTAAAAGCCACATTTCAGGAAATGCTCAGAAGTTTACTACATTTACAATGAAGAGGAAAAGACGTAATAACAGTTCTCAGTCTTGCCCTGCTCATTATCCTATATTTTTGATTCATCCTTCAGAAGCTGAATAGCTTGAGACAAAGCTAAATAATTCTTGGCATCTGATTTAGGTTCAGTCTTCCTCCAGTCCTTATTAGTGTTATATTTCCTTGCTTGAAAGGGTACAAACAGCTTAGATTTCCCCTTAATTCATTCCAAAGCATGTTAACCTTAGAGACATTTATTTGAAATGAGTTGGGAAAAAGTACTTTTTTCCTTTTTTCTATTTAGCTATGATGTTTATCCTCATGCATTCTGTACTCTTAACTGATCTTAGAAGAAGAGAAGAATACATCAAATTAATCTGGAGGCTTCAGCCAAATCAAATAATTCCCATCTCACAAAATATGCTTTTAGGGTCTGATTTTTAATTTACCATTAGAAAACTGTAAATTGTCCATTAAAACCACTACTGAGGGGAAAAGAAAAAGTCAAATGAATGATTTTGTAGAACTTATTGCCGGAGTTATAATTATGTCCTCAGAACATAATTATTTAGAACTTTTGCTTTAGTGGATCTTCTTAATAGGCAGAATTATTAAGATTCTTAATTAATTAGCATCAAGCTTTTAACAGTTTTAATACATAACTTTGGAGACAGAGAGGGGTCAAGGTAAGGCCAGGACTTTGTAGCTTAACACGCTCTTTTCTTTTGAACATCTGGGGTGTCAGTAGTTTTGACAAGTAGCTTTTTTTAGCAAAACACAAAAGCTTCCATGTACAAGCCCTAGAATTATTAACATGCATTTTGATGAGCAAAAGATAGAAGATTTTCAAACCAGAATTAATGTTAACATCATGCCAAACTATAAAAGTGTGCAGGTTTGATCATAAGAGAATGACACAAAGCACAGTTCAAACGGTCTAAGCCAGTAAGAATATTGCCAATAGTGTTGCAGAATCATAAAAGGCAGACATCTGAATATGAAGCTTTCAGTTAATTTCCCAATATCTCTTCCTAAGTTTCTCAACAGAACTGAGCAATTACAATAAATGAATAGCAGTGTGAATGAGGTCTCAGGTTTAGGAGAAATAAGAGGGAGGTTGTCACTGGTGAATAATATAGAAAAGCAGAAAATGAGATTAAATTGTGTACATTAAAATATTTGTCATCATCTGAAAAACAATAAGCATTTTTGATAAAATGGCATGGGTTGGCAAAACTCTTATGAAAATTCCAAAGGATTTTACAATTCATATACCAGCTTCAGTACCTCAGTCAATGTTTTTACAATCTAATTATCTAAGGTCTTATTTTGTTTTGCTGCTTCAAAGTACGTAACATTTCTATTGATTTTAGAAGTGTCACTAAACAAATTTCTCTCACAAGCTGATCTTCCATGAGTTGATGATGCAAATCAGTAACTCCTGTGATTTATTTCATTTCTCTTGGACAATTTTTAGAACACAATAGGATATTTCCTGGAAGAGTTTTTTCACTGCCTTTTAAGGGAACCTGTCTCAAAACACCTGTCTCAAAATAATTTCAGTAAAATTACAGTAGAAAGGTGCAGTGTCATGTTCATAAAGGCTTACACACTTTTTCAGAACTGTGATGGAAAGATACTCCTCCATTCCCTTTTCAGGATTGCCCTATTATCAAGCTTGGGGATCATCATTCTTGCTATAGCCTTTCTATCTGTATTCTTTAATGAGTATTTGACTATTCACAAAACTGACTAGCATTTTTCTGGGAGTTTACAACAAGGCACTGAAATGAGATTCAGCCATAGGATCTTCATAAACATATTCTGGTTTTCAAAAGTGGGGAAACTTCCTCCCAGATTGCTGCATAGGAATAATAATGTTATGTATGGTATGTCAGCCCAATGGATGTTTAGTGCTTCTGTTGTATAGGGACTGCAACAGAAAAATGTAAGTATAGTTAAACTAACAGTGATATGGTTTTTTTTTTTCAAATATTCAACTATCACCTTATGACTGGAAAGAAATTGAGAGTGGTTTACATGTTATTTAATTATTCTTTACCTCAAGGATAGCATTCCAAGACCTAAATGGTATTAGAAAACAAAAAGAAAATTTACATCAGAAGAATACGACTGAAGAATCAAGTCCAAGTAAGGAAACATGGCATTATTTAATTATATTTGAGGTATTCTTCATATTTCTATCAATTGTTAAAATAATTTGTTAAAAAAATAATTTTTCCTCCTTATATTTCATGCTTATATTGAACTAAGTTATGCTAGGAAAAAGATACTGTTTTCCAAAAGATATGGTGCCAGAAAATTATAAAGATTATATGCAAACCTTACTTTGACTACTTTAGAAATGAAACTTAATATTCCCTTTCCTTCAGTCCTTCCTTTCATCCAAAATCTACCCAAAAGATTTTTCTTTGCTAAGTGCATCTAGAAATATGAAGTGCCATATAAAAATACCCTGCAATATATGTCTGAAATGGAAGAACTCCTTCATATTTCAGATATTTGTCACTGGAAGATTAGTTCAAAACAATCATATCATACTTTAACCGTTGACCTTTCTTTGGTGATGGAATGCTTTCTCTTTAGGACTTATCTACAAATGAGACTTGTAGTGACCCCAGTACATCATGTCTGCCTTATTAGTGTAGTTAATGGTGTTCTGAGGACTCCTTTTGTTCTCAGCTCCACTGTTTATTCATTTTACCCAGGGGTCAGTTCTTGCTCAAACCGTCAGTAACTGCTGAAAACATCTTCACATTTTCTTTTGAACCAGCTGCTGATTCTGAGACAAAAGGCCCTACATGGAAATACTTAGCAGTGAAGAGCTGTAAAAAATAGTTTCCAAGCATATGTTAGAGGAATAACGTAAGGTTTGACAGAATTATTTCCTAAGATTTATAGTAGAATTGGACACTGTTCAAAAAAACAAAGGTATTTTACACAGAAATAGAATAATAATACAAACCAGGGCTGACTATTATATTTACAGGTACAGTGATATCATTCAATGAGTTCTCTATTTTTTCCAAAAGACTGTGTTCAAAAATTTTTCTTAAAAATAGCAGTGTTTTCTAGCATTTTGTACAATTCTGAAGTGATGAATTTTCCTGTAAAAAGTAAAATCAAAGGAAAGTGATTGAAGGGTCTCATTTTTTTATTGAAACCCCATAACTGAATATTCTTTCTGTTTCTTCAGTTACACAGGTTGTCTGATTTTAAATAGTGAGGGAAAATATGTCTGCAACAATAAGCTTAATAACAAGGTGATAGAAACCATGTAAGATAAGGTTTCTCATATAAATCAAAGGGAAGATATTTTAAAACTATTCCTTCAATGCAAAAATAACCCCATTACTCTGGATCACATGAGGCCAAATGTATTACTTACAGCTCATTGAAAGGTCAGACTAAATACCACAGGCATAGAACTCCCCAGTCCTAAACTGTCTGGAAAGTTGCCTGAGTAAGGACTTTAGCTTTAGTTTTAACCTAGGCATACTTAAGAGATGGATTCAGCAAAAATTTCTATGTCTATCAAGTGAGACCCAGATGAAAAATACCTCTAAGGGCCCACATACTGATGGGTCTGAGGAGATGGGTGTTCTGCCCTCATGTTTTTAAGACCACCTTAGTAAAAGAGCCCTTGCCAAGGTGGAGCATGATAATTACTAATTGTCCCCTGTAAGGTCCCAGAGGAGGTTGCTTAATGTTATGTGTAGCACATCAATTCAATCAGGGCCAATGCAGGAGGGTGCTATAACAGCAGGAGGCGTCACTTTCTGCTGGGCTTCTGCTCTAGGTAAATTCAGCAGCACAACAGCTATTTCCCCTGAAGTTTGTTGTCTCCTAGAGATTGCTCGTGTTTAAAAGATGGGCTTCTGAAATAACCAGAGCAAAGCAATTCTCTCCCTAAAACACATCTCTGATAATCTGCTTTTTGCCCTGAAACATGATTCTCTTCTTACATGTTTATTTTGACTGATTTATTACATATCCCTTAGGTGAGAGAAAACTGACAGTTCATGGACTGCAAAATATTTTATATGTTTAGAAGTGCTGGTCTACTGAAATGTAAACAGTTAAGAATGAAGTATATTTTAGCAAGAGGGTTTTGTTTGTTTGGTTTGGTTTGGTTGGTTTTTTAAGGGCAAGAAAGAATTGCAGAAATGTTGGCATTTTGCTAACACTTTGACTTTTAACAAACTTTAATTTTTTTACTTTAACTTTCCACTTTAAAACATCTGTCATAGCAACTAGAAAATTTTTAATTCATCTGAAAAGTATTTTCTTCCAAATTTTACTTTGAAAATATTTGACATTTAATATTTCTTTAAAAAAAAATACAGTATTTGCACTGAAGATACAATTTTTATCTGTCTGTATCTATTAAGAGAAGAAACAATACATGTGTTGCATTATATATTCCTTACACACACATGCACAAATACAGGTACACACACTTGAAAGCAGCTGTGTGGAGAAAGACTTGGGGGTACTGGTGGATAAATAAGTCAACATCTCCTGGAAATGGGCATTTGCAGCCTGAAAAGCCAAACATGTTCTAGAATGTGTCAACAGATGTGAGGCCAGTAGGTTGAGAGAGGTGATTCTGCCCCTCTGCTCTCCCCCTGTGAGACCCCACCTGCTGCATCCAGCTATGGGAGCCTCAATGTAAGGACATGGACCTGTTGGAGCAAGCCAGAGGAGGGACACAAAGATGACTAGAGAGGTGGAGCACTCCTCTTATGCACACGGGTTGAGATTTGGGATTGTTCGGCCTGGAGAAGAGAAGACTCTGAGAAGACTTTACAGCAGCCTTCCTATACCTAAGAGGGCCTTATAAGAAAGCTGGAGAGGGACTTTTCAGAAGGGCATGTAGTAATAGGACAAGGGGAATGGCTTTAAACTTGGTCTCTTAGAAGGTGTCACTGTCTCTGGCACAGGGCTTGGAACCAGATGATCATTAAGGTCCCTCCCAAACCAAACCATTCTATGATTTTATGATTCTATTAAAAAAGTAAAAGAAGACTGAACTATTTTTTTCATAGATTAAGTCATCTCTCATTCTTACTGACTACTGCTGGGGCAGCAGAGTAGGCAAAAAAACAAAAACAGGAACAGCAATGGCATTTTCAGTATTGTGTTAGGCAATTCTGTTCAGAAACTTCAATTAATTTACCATAATGATAAAAAGTATGAGAAGTGTTTACACCTCCAGTAGTTCTTCCCTTGAGGAGCTGCACGGCAAAATTATAAACCACACAGAGACAAGTTGCAGGATTCATGACAGACAGAGAGGGAATTGTCTTGTCAGTCTCACAAGTCTGAGGATTGCAAACGGAATCTCATCAAACGTAATTTCTATTCCGCTTTGTACATCAAATGCCTCAACTAAAATTCCACATTCTACTGTGACTGAATGCACTTGCTCCTCCTGGACAGCTGCATTCCCTGAGCCTTCCAGTACTCTGAAAAGATAACAAAACTGTCTGTAAGAATTAAAAGTGAAAGATGAGATAAATAGTGGAAATTTGGTGGTTGTTAGTGCTGTGTTTTTGCCTACCTAACTGCAAACAGAGAAAGACAGGTTTCTTTAAGCTTGCTTTAAGCATCCTTTCATCAAGACCAATGTACTCTTTGGTGAAATGGTGGGGAATACTTGATATTACAATAAATAATTGCAAGAAAATACCAAAAAGACAGCAATACTTCTCCATCCTGTTTTGCTTCTGTTTTATAAAGGCTTTAACTTTTTTTTTTCTCTAGAGAACAGAGTATTGCTCAGTTCCTTGTAGATGTGAAATTTACCTGAGGTGATCTCAGTTGCTATCAAAGGTGCAAGCTATCTTTAAAATCACCAGCAATACCAAATAATGCAATGTTTACATGTATAGTAATTCCAAAATGTAACCTGGACGTTGCCAGGAACCCTGTGATGGGAGTTAGCAATGACGAATTTCACTTTCAATCTAGTTGAGCAATGGTGGCTAAGCAGTGTCTAGCAGGTCATGTGAGGTTGGGACCAGCACATGTATGTTTATGTTTCATTTACTAGAAAATGAAATGGGATTTCCTGGTGATCCTAACTAGTTCTGATTTGATAATTTCTAGCTTTGTATTTAAGTCTATGTTCAGCAGTAAATCCCATGATGGTCTGACAAAGCCTTGGAAACAGGCGGCTTCGCAGCAAATGCCACCAATGGCATCTCTGTCATGTAAGGAGAGAAGATGTCACTGCTTAGTTCTCAGTGATTCATATCCTCTCTGAACACAGGAATTCTGTGCTTCTGATTATTGTTCTGTGAAAGTCTGTGTTTTTAACCACAAGCGAAACTAATTCTGATTTTCAGGAACCTTGCACAGATAATTGCTAAATAAATGTGCATACATTATATTAAAATGTATATTCATATTAGTTAAACATGTAAATAACAATGAAATATATAAAAAAGAAAGAAACAAATAAATCGCTCTTCACTAATAATGGAAAACACAAGCAAGAGAAAACTATGGTAAGCTGGAATCAAGATTTAAAGCCGGTAATATTAGTGTAAGGGTTAAAAAATTAACTTAATGTTATCCTAAAAGACACATCTGGAAAATTCTGTGGTTATTTAAACCTGAAAATCCAATTGTATTAATGTATGAAGATGTATTTTCAACAGCTGCAATTTTAGCATGCAGATAGTTTGAGTTTCTCGGATGTCACAAAACCAACTATTTTGAATGAGAGCTTAACTAATTTTGCATTTAATCATAACATACAGCTGCTGAGATTTAAGACAGTTTTTATTTAAATTTAGCTTCTGCTAGAGTGGAAGTGTGAAGAAGATACTCTAAGTGTGGTATGTCTTAAAATGACACATTTTTAGTATGAAATATGACATTTAAAATGACATACTTTTAACTAATTCATAGCATAAATAGCAGTCCTAAGTGCTCAGAATCTTTTCTTCAGAAGTTAACATCCTCAGTTTAGGGAAAATGGAGAATGTGCAACATATGCTCATTTAAAACAAAGGGACTTATTCAAAGCTTGTATTGACATCTTTTTGACATTTGACATACAATATGCATGAGGATAACATTCAGATTGCTAATTTATGGATGAAAAAGTTAGAAGAAGGAAAACCTAAGGTTGCTCCAATAGTGCTAAATCACGTGTCGTTCTTATTGATTGTGTTGAAAAATAAATTTAGCTGTCTTCCCAAACACTGACAACTAGAAAATGTTTTCAAAGTGATCTTTTTTGACTGAAGAAAGCATATCGTTCTACTGTAAGTGTTTTGAGTTTCTTTTCAGGCAGTCAATTCTGCTGCTACCTATTTATAAACAAGTATCAGAGCCCTATGAGAATAATCAAAATGAACAAAATGCACTCTTGAATGATTTCAGTTGATTATACCAAACAGAAACTTGGCTGAGAGGGTCAAGTGTCTTAATATGTACTCAAAGTGCTCAGCAATCTGGAATAAAATTACTTTGATCTTTGAAAAAATTCATAAAAGGGGAATGAATATTGCTAGCTGCATAATTGTATATTTTTCCAATATATGAATTTTTGCTGAAAGATTTTAATAGAGGTCTGGAACTTCACAAGATAAAATTAAACTATTCACAAAAAAAGCTTACTTTCTTGTAATCTAAGCAAAATGTCACAGATCTATAAAGGACACTTAATATTTAACCATATGTAATTATACACATTATTTTCACAACATGGACATTTGCTTAAAACGTTTAATATCTTGTATGAATTATTTTAGATACAAAGAAATGTATGTGTTTTGTTCATTTAATGCTAATGAATAACTGACAAAGATAAAATGTTGTTAATCTGTTTCCATTTATAAAACATCAGTGCACAAAACATATTTGGGCTCTGTTTTCTTAGCTATCTAGGACATCATCAGCCATGCAGAACCGTACGTCACCAGAAACAGTTATAAAGTATCGGCTCCTTATTCCTTTAGTGCTGAGGAGGGAAAAAAAAGCTCAAAACCCAAAACTGAAAAACTTCAGGAACCTGAAAAAGTAAAACCTATATTTTATACATTAAATGGATGTCTTAAAAATTTCATTTTGTGTGTCCCACCAGTTTTAAGTTGAAATGTTGAGATTTAAGTTTCAGGCAACCTAAAACAGTTTTTGAGTTACTTTCCTTCTTAGAACCATAGGCAGACCTCTTAGGTCCCTGTTTGAACTGAAAACTAAACATTAAAGCCACTACTTTGTCGGTATGGCTCCTCTTCTGCTGTATCAGAGACTCTCCACAGATTGCTTTCCATAGGGATGTACATCACCCTAGAAAAAAGAGCAGTTGCATAATTAAATGGCTCAAAGAATTGCCCCAAAAAGGAATTTGAACAGCATGAGTACTACACATTTAAAAGTAGAATTTAAATTCAGATCCCTAATGAGTACTACACATTTAAAAGTAGAATTTAAATTCAGATCCCTAAATATTGATGTCTATGAAGGAGTTCTCTACATGAGATATAGCTAAGTATTCATTAGCTCCAAGAAAGGTTTGCAGAGATGCCAGGCTCCCTATATGCTTAATCAAAGTTGGTTATGTCACCCTTAGATTAGAAGGCATCCACTCATACAAAGTTTGTAAGGATGACAACTTTTAAATAAACAGTTTCTAATCTCAGGAACTCAAGTTATTGTTTATCAAATGTATTCATACAGGACAGTAAGAAGCACTAACAGTCCTTAGGTATTTTTTTCTCCTTTTAGACAGATTAATAGAGAATATGCTTGTTTGGGGAACCTACAGGAATGATTTCTACAGTATGTGCATTATTTGTAGACAGTAGTCTTTAAAAATTCTAATTAAAATAACTCTTATTGAAAAATGTGTTGCCAGACAACTTTGCCCAGATAAAAAATACATGCTAAACCCATGCCTGAGGTAGTACTGCAATACATTAAAACTAAAAGAAAGAAAATGTTTTCTCTCTGCAGGTGACAGATTCAGTACTGAAAAGTATTCCTTTTCCCTTCCCCAAAATAACATTTCACTATTTCAGCAGAAGAATCAGATTTGCATCAGAAAATTTTTGTAAGGTTAGACTTCAAGGATTTTTTAAGGGTGTGTATTCTACCTGTGAGTTTTTAAATTAACATGTTAACATGTTGCTTTGCTCAAGAAAAAAGCACAGACAAAAAAAGTGATAAAATAAGTACACTCCTAAAATACATTAGTGAAAAAGGTATTGCATAAGGTTGAGCTGGAATATCAAATTTAAAAACACAGCATTGAATTAATAAGATAGGAAGAATTTTCTTCCATGAGTTCCTAAGACAAAGGTTTATCACTTGCTTGTTGAGCTTGACCAACTGTGAAACAAGTAATTTCACCTCAGAGACAGGAGATCTTTAGAATTTACTGTGACACCCCGACTTTCCAATTTTTAAGTCAAGTCCTCACCAAAGATGCTTACGATTCTGCTTTCCAGAACTCAGGCTCAAAATTTAAATGAATATCAGAAGTGAAGTTTCAAATTTCCAGCTGGAACTGGACCAATTAAATTGTTCAGCTTGATTCTGTCTTTAGATTTCATCAGGGTATTTATGTTTCGTTAGCTGGCTTTACTGGCTTCATAAGATGTACTGCTTGCAGTTAATGGAACAAGTTTTGGGGCTTTGTTAGCAGTCCTATTGTGTTTCCTGAACTGAAAATAAGTTTCTGGGGTGCTTTGATCAAGACAGAAGATTTTCAAAGAAATTTTTGTGGATTAAAGGGCTTTAAAAACAAGTCTATGCTATGTGTGCTGCAGAGCCAGAGAGTTGAGACTTTTATGCATCTGAATTAGACTTAAGCTTCATGAGAGCTCAGCCATTGAAGCCTGCAGAGGTTCTCTAGAGAACACTTCCAAAAAATTATTTTCCTCAAATCATATGCTTTTTATGGTTGAATACTGAGAGTCTGATTTTATTTCCTACGGAAATCAGGGTCAATGTGTTTTTTCATGTTCAGAATATGACAGGCCCTGGAAGGTAGTTTCTCAATGTCTGCTAAATCCCTTCAGGGGATACTGTGGAAGGCAAGGAAAGGAAAAATCATTGAAATAAAAATGAATTTGCTTTTTCTGCATATTTTTCTGATTCTTAAAGATAAATCACTCTTTATTTTTCTATTGTATAGTTATAAGGGAGACAGAGAGCATATATTATATTTAATTTCTTACTGACTTGATGACATTCAGACAAACGGTACTTTGCTTTTGAATTAGTTAAAATTGATTATTTCTGTGCATTATCCCCCAGTCTAAATTCAAAATGATAATTCTGCTCTAACACTAAGAATTACCTCAGGAGTGACTGGAACCCTTTTGATGAAGTTACCCCTGAGCCTAAGGTTCCCATCTGTGCTGCTGGTTGTAGCTGACACTTTGGACAATGACTCTACTCTGAAGCTCTTTGCCAGGAGTAAGGATTTCACCATAGTGTCTTTGTCTATTCAACAAGAAGAAAAATCTTGTTTGTATCAGAAAAGAGGGAAGAGGAAAAAGACTTAAGAATGGTAACTGTCCAATATGTCAAATGATGGCATAAAAAGACAATTTCCTTTAAAGTTTTTCTATGAATTATCTTTCTCTAGTATCATAACAGGACTTGAAAAACCTATGATAATGATGATTAGAGTTTTATACTGCAAAATATGCATAATAAGGAATAATGCAGAAAAGCTTGTGTCTTTCGGACAATGATTTAGTTCTTACAAAAGGTGTAAGGCTATCTGATATAGTGGGGGAAGAAACAGAGAGAAGGGGAAAGGTATTCTTCCAGATAGATGTAGAAAATAATTCAAGGAATTCAAGGTTTTCTTAAAAAAAACCAAAAAAAAACAAAAAACAAAACAAAAAAAAAAAAAAAACAAAAAAAACCCTCAATTTATTTATTCTTTTTATTTTAGAGGTTACTATTTTAAAATGTCAGCAGAATAATACTTTTAAAGCAACTTCTATGATGATAACCATGTCTCTGGTTAATAAACTGCCATGCTGAAGAATGAGCTCTGGTTTCAGAGCTGAATTTGGTCATAAAACCTGTGTCAAAATATTTAAATTAAAATATAATAATAATGAACATTTTCATTTTAAATTTGCCCTCTAAGAGAAAGGTACAGCTTCAACTTCTGAACTGAAATTTAGGTTTTCTTTACTCTGATTGGTGCAGAAGTTTCAGCAACTCATTTTTTGAACTTACCTATCAGAACAATTTTGTAACTAGGAACCCAAATTAGAGATCTCTGTGTCAGTTTTGCATACTGTTTATGAAAGATTCTTTTAATGGAAGTCCTCAGGTCTAACCATAGGATATTTTGTCTGTGCAAAATAATGTGTAATGTTATCCACTTCCTTTTTCATGCAAATATTTAATAAATTCCTCAGAAGGTTCATACTTAATTGTATTCAGCTTTTATGCATGTAGTTGAATATGTGAGAGGGAAGGAAATGAAGCATGCAACTCCTAAATGAGAGAACTTCAATGAGATAATCACAGATTATACTGCATAAGATCTTTTCACACCCTCTTTCTACTGATTAATTTTCTAGAAGTAGACTTTAAGAGACATAATATTTTTCTTTGTCATAAGTAAACGATTAAACTTCTTAATATAAACTGTAATGTAACATGCACCATTTGAGCTTCCAAAATCAAAATCTAAGACATAAATGAAGTATTATAAAACATGCTTAATAAGTTTTTATTTGGCAGCCATTGGTCTCTATGTGTTGTACCTTTTTATTTTCACTTTATATACATACTTTTAAGTAACTATTTTTAACATAGATTTTAATATCCCAAGTATTTATTACTCATTTATTTGTTTCTCACACATAGACCTTCTTAATGATTACTTTATTAAAATACTTTTGTTCATGTCCTTTTCAAAGTTCTGCTAGTAATGTTCAGAAGCATTTTTAGAGTATTGATACCTGAGAAGAGCCTGAGCAAACTGAGCTTCCAGGCATTAAAAGCAGCATCACTATTTATGTTTAGTCTACCAGTGAAGGTGTATGTTAGTGATTTCCTTCAACAAATTCACTTAAGGTATGTAATACTTCCATCTCCAGCCAAAAAAAGTCTTATTTTAAGCATATTTTAGTTTCAGTATGGGCAGGCCGATACTTTCCTTGTGTATTCCTGATGCTCTTGGAACTCATTTTATTATTTAGATTTTTAATTAGAAAAATAAAGGGAAGCACTCTTTCTTTCAAGGATTTCTTCCATTAAACTAGTTGAAATTTTGGCTCAAACTATGAAGTGAGAATTTAGTCAAGTAATGGATACACTTGTTTATAATTTGAATGAGTAACCAGATGAATTTCCAGGTCACTCTTCAAGTGAACTGAAGGTAAACTTCCCAGTTCGTAATGTTTGCTATCAGCTGGCATATGGTAGTGCCTGGTACCAAAGTGATGCCTGAAAAGAAAGCAGCACTGTTGATTTTAAAATAACAGTTTTACAGTTTCAAAATAGATCATGAAAAGACCTATTCTTTTCTTGACTCCAGTTCAGAGCCCTCTCCAGGCCTGAAACAGTTTCTCCCTCTTTCATGCCATTGTCAGAATTAAAACCTTCCTCCTTTTTAATTTGAGAAGTAAAAATAGTTTGAATACCACATCAGAAGGCAAATTCCACTCAGGAACACAATGAACTGTACTTTCTTTCATGGGTATGTTAAAGATAGATAAAAAAGGCTAATAGTGATAAAGAAAAGGGATATGAGTTTCTTCCTATGCAACTGACATCAAAGAGTGATTTTTGAAACTAAAATAAAAACTATAACACTTATAAAGTATTTTTGGGGTGTGTGTGAGAAAGTAAGATTTTTGTTCTACAGTGACACCAAAATAAAACAAGTCTCAATTGATCTGTACTTGATTGTTAGCTGGCTAATTCAAAGAGATTCTTTATTGACTTCATAACTCAGTAGTACTAAAGATACTTTGTCGTTACTACTGAAAGAGTGCTAATGTGTGTGTCTGCTTTTCAGACTAGTAAATATTGATGTTCACCTTAGCTGTAGGCACAGTAAGCGCCAGGACTTTTGATCTTCTTTCTTATGAGATATGTGTAGGTGTGTGTATAAGGTCATGACTTTCTGTGGCATGTGATGTGGCAGTTAATATTATAATCTATTGCATTCTGCTTATACACTCTATCTTATTGGATTGTATAGAATGTTTTTGGTGGAAATGGTTTTCTAAATATGGAATGGAAAACCAAAAAGTATAGCCTAACATGCTCTCTGATCTTAAACAAGAAAATCTAACATTTGGTGCAAATGTACAGAATTAGAATAGAGTTGGTGTGTGTTTCATGGTGCAGATCTCCAAAACCAGATGTTCAGGCCTCTTGCAGCATCTCCACCTTTTACTCACTTTGCTAGCGATCTTAAAGGTTGTAATGTTGCTATCATTTTTTACTTTGATCATACTTTGTAACTTTAAAAGCTCTCTTTCTGGTCACATATCTTATTGGTATGTTTAGTCCTATGATGCTATAGATATAAATGCATGTTTGAATCCATTTCTTTTGTTCTATGTGAAGTAGATAATTATAGTACATAAATAAATCTGCAAAAAAGTACATCTTTATTGAAGAAAAACTTCTCATATCATGGTCCTGTAGGTATCTCAATATGAACAAATATTAGCACCCGTTTGGAACGTGAGGGAAGATTAGCAGGACTCTCTACAGAAGCCAGCTTGGACAGACTTAATAGCAGGATTTGTCACCAAAGCAGTTCATACAGTTGCTTCCTGGATCCTATGACAGTAAACGTTTGGAGAGTACAAAATCAGACTCTGTCTCCTCCTATACTGGGTAAGTAAATATCAAGCACAGGTTTGATTCTGATAAGGAAATATCAGATACGTTTCAGGAAAAAAATAAAAGACGTGGACTCAGAAAGGGAAGGTAGATCTTTTAATTACACTGTTTTCTTAAAAGAAGAACTGCTTTTTATGCTCACTTTGCCAAGTGAGAGAAAAATATAATTTCAGTATAAGAATAGCCCAAATCTACTGTAGAAATGTAAATTTAGTAGATCTTCCATTAATTATTTAAAGCTGTCGGATTAAGCAATACAAAGTAAGAGTTACAGCTGCTGTCTGACTCTAGTGTTAAGACTATGCTCCAATATTATTTTGCTACTTGAAGTGTATTTCCATAAAATCTTTACAGATAAAGAGAAATTTCACTGAAGATACATTATGAAATTTTAAAATTTATTAATGAAAAAAAGTATTTTTGTTCTAAATCATTCTTGTTGATTATAAATATAGTTTATAAAGTCCAGTGTTCTGAAAAGTGTTCAAAGAAAAGGAAATAAAACAGTTCAAATAATTATGCCTTGAAATTACTTCAGAGGCTTAGCTAACAAGAGTAAGAGTTTCCATGATATAAGCATGTATTTGCCAACCAAATGAGGGACTCATTAGAAAATAAAAAACAGATGTTGGAGCAGTCAGCAATGCACTTTTTTTTTCACAGAGCCTTTGATTATGCCAACCATGTAATTGTATCTTGATCCGTCCCACAACAGTTCAGATGTGTTACTGTACAGACAGCCATATATTTTTTGACTACAACAGAACTACTCTGAGTGCAAAAATTTAGTCATTATGTTTGTGCAAGACCAGGTCTGCTGCAGAGTTTAACAGTGAAGATTCAGAGAATTCAAGGGTCATGTGCTAAGTTACAATAAGTATGAACCAGTGTATGTGATGTTAGTTGAAAAGATTTTGGGATTTGATTGTGAGCACTCCAGATACTTCTTAAAATAATAGAAAAACAGGTGGAGTAACAGCAGTAGTTCTCAAACAACCAATCTGCAGATTCAAAAAGTATCAGTGAAATTTTTACTCTGTCATTTTTACAAATGACAGAAGGAAAGAGATGATAAGTATACCTGCTATTGATTCTCAAATTAAGAGAGAGTAAGAAGAAAAATCTTAAATGATGTGCATAGGAATGCAGAGGGAATCCTGGTTTCTGTGTTATGCAGAGCAAAAATACATGCTGGAATAAATAAAGGACTTTTATATGTCACAAAAAAAATCCCCACTGAATTATTTGGAGGGCAGGGTAATCAGACAAATCAGAGAAGAAACAATTCTGGTAAGTTCTGTGAAAACCGGAAAGAGATGGCAAAATGTGCAATATCAAAAGCAACATAAAAATTATGTCAAATAGGATGCTAGTATGTTTGGATTACTTTCCATGGTATGGGTGTTTTAAATTACCACCACATATACGAAATAAGATAAGAATATGACAAATGATTGAAATATTTAGCTACAGATTATTTATTATTCAAATTTTAGACTGTGTGAAATATACAAACATTTTCTAATGAGAAATCTATGCAAATAATTTACAAATGAATGTAAGGGTTCTACCTCTCAAAAAGATTAGATATTTTGAAATTTATGGCCATTTCTAAATCTCAGATCCACAGGACAGATCCTATTAAAAATATTTTAGGTTCTAATTTTATGAATTTTCTGTATTTGCATGTCAGTTAAATAAAAATATAATTGTTAAAAACTCTTTATCACCATGACTCCAAGGAATCAGTCCTGTTTTCAAATTTCTTTAGTTTTTCAGACATCTCTGCATCTGAGCCATGTGAAGTGATTTCCTGCCTTTCTGATGACAACGACTGCTGCTACTGTCAGAAAATAACCTGAATATAAATACTAGGAATAAAGAATATTCTTTTCACCTTTTCACCTTTAAAATGCATTTAATTTTATTTACCAAAAATACATGATGCTCTAGTGTAATTTAAAAATTCAAATAATTTGTCTTAAAGTGCATTTTAGTGAAACTCAATGATGCTTGAAATGTCACCAATGTAAATAACTTTTTGAAGGCAAATCCAAAGAGACTCATTTTACCTCTAAAAAACCTTAAATGTACATGGAAACCATCTGTGTTTTGTCAAAGATATTAAAGTACATTTTCTTGTACTGATTGTTCATCATCTGTGAACAATTCTGCTTTGAACTGCTTTGGATAATGGAATGAGGTACTTTTAAAACTCAGGACAAGAAAATTCTTTACCCTTTTTAGCAGAAGCAAATAATTTTCTTCTAAACGTTTGTAAAGTGTCTGTTCTGAGTATCTACTTTTTAACATTGTTTTGCTTTCATTTGTTCCTTTCTGAGGACTTCAGAAACCAGGTTCCTCATAAAGTATTTGGGAGCCTTTGGTACTTATTTCCTTCCTTCCTTCCTTCCTTCCTTCCTTCCTTCCTTCCTTCCTTCCTTCCTGCCTGCCTTCCTGCCTTCCTGCCTTCCTCCTCCCCTCTCTCCCTCCCTATTTGGATTACAGCTATTTTGATGAAAGGTCCCACATTGAAACTTATGTCTATTTCCTAAGCAGCCAAATTAAGTGCATTTCAACTATTTCTCCCTGAACCTTCTCTAGGCTGACCAGCCCCAGCTCTTTCAGGGCCTCCTGAGCTCAGATGTCAGATAATCAAGTCCCCTAGTCATATTCATGGTCCTTCACTGAACTGCCTTCAGCATGTCCGGATCTCTCCTGCATTGGGAAGCCTGGGCATGGACCAAGAAATCCAAATGTGTTCTCAGCATGGCTGAGCAGAGGGGAGGATCATCTCCTTTGACCTGCTGGAAATGCTTTTCCTAAGGTGACACGAGAAATCACCGACTTTCTTTGTGATGGGACACACTGCATGCTCATGTGATATTTTCAAACTATTGCTTCAGATCTGATTGCTTCTCATTTCTTCTACCCCAGATGCTGTTGGTGTTTTAGGTTTTTCCTTCTCCTGACCTTATATAAATTATAATTGTTAAAAACATATTTTCATAGTATTTTTCCTATTAATTGTAATAGTTAATTTTTTTCCTGAATATAATCAAAGGAATAACACACAGAAACAAAATAGGTCATCAATGTGAACTAAATTACAGCACTCATTGCTTTGACATGTCCCTTTACATATGCATTTCTGCTACCTTACTGTTAATAGTGTTCCTATTTCTACCATAAACTTACAAAGTCTATCTGTGGGACTTCAAAGACTGCTTCTTTCCTGTATTTTGAAGACCATGTAACAAGGGAAATAAAAATGCCCTTTTTTTTTGCCTGCAGTAGAATACTCTTTCTTTATGAAAAAATTATTGAAAATTCTGTTACTGCCTTATGAAAAATCAAGGATGTTTCAAGAATTTTTATATAAGGAGTCATATAAAGATCTTTTTCAAAAACTTTTAGGGAGTCATTTAAACATAGGTAAAGTTTTTGTTTTCCCTCATATAAAATTCTTACATCAGACTTAAAAAGAATCTGGGTACGAAAAAGGAGCAGAATCTGAAAATGAGTGGATATATCTTCTTTTTTTCCTTTATTTTTAATTGTATGACTGCTAAGAGGCTCTTTTTTCATTTGTAAACAACAGTTAATCTGTGACATCTGTGGGAACCAATGTATTGTATAATTTAAGCAAACTTTGCATTCGTAATAAAAATGTTCCCCTCCTCAGGGTTATTTGATCTATAAAACTGGGTGAGTTATATATTCTGCTAATTTGTTTTACTAACCACTACAGAATATGTGCCATCATGTTGTGATATTTACTAGAAAGTGAGTTGAAAAATAAATGAAAAAAAGTCTGCTATTAAATCCTTATGCAGAGTTGATGTGGGTTTTTTTCACTTCTTTGTTTAGTTGCAATAGAAAAGGAAGTCATCCTGAAGAAGAAACAAATAAAAGAAAAGAAAATATAGAGGAAGACTCCCAGCCATCAGACACAATTAAATTCTACATACCACAGTTCTGGGGTTTTTTTTCAAAGACTAGTATTTTTGGGAGAAGATACTGTTCACAGCATAATGTTAATTTAAATGGGATGTTAGGAGAAGCGCCACAGTCTGTGCCTTTAATAATGCGTCACACAGTGCTCTGGAGCACTCCTGGGCCCTGAAATACAGCTCCATATCCCACTACCCTGTTGTAAAGGCCTCAAGCATGCTTTGTCTAAATGCTAACAGCAGCATTGTCCCTAACAGTTTTTGGGAAGAGTCTGGGAGGCTGAATTTTCCAGGGTTGTTCAACACAGTCGGTTCTCATGCAGTAACCTTATGCCAGAAGCAAAAAGAGTATCCCGGAACAGATGTAGACTACTCTGTTTAGCCAGCTTCAGTGCTTTTGATTGCTCTTGGGCATATTTATTTTACTAGTATATGAAACACAGAATTTTAAAAGAAACATAAAGATTTAGTTAGAAGGTTAGCTGCGCTGAATTTAGTTAAAATAGAAGTGAGTTTAGGCCCGGCTAGAATCAATTAAAAGTTAATGGTTAGTTAAGAAGAGCTGGACCTGAAATGAGTTTTCAAGATGGGAGTAACTGATTACTAAATAACTGATTACCTGTCACTTTTATGTTTGTTTAGCTGTGCTTAGAATGAGAAACAGAAACACTGATAAGTAGATATAGGGAACGTAAACAATTGTCAATTTCTTCCCCATCTGAGAACCTATTCAAAAGTCACACAAAGAGGAACTGGAAGGTCACCAAAGTAATTTGTATTGTCAAAACCCAGGAAGGCAGAAAGGCCAAATTGAGGAAGACCACTTTTACTTCATCTTTGAGACCACCGACTCAATTCAGAGAACATACCACGCATGCTTAATGACATTTAAGCTCATTTCCATACGAAGCGGAGAATGGGAGGTGTTGATGTTAAAAATATGCATTTTTATTTTGAATATTCATAACCTTTGTAGATAAATAGACTCTGTATCAACTTGTACCTTTGCAGTGCATATCAGGGAATCATCCCATGCAGCTGCCCAGCACTGGAATAAACATACACTTTCTAACTCTAAACTGATAGAGAACCTTTGTCCATCTCATTTGGGTGTCGATGTTAGATCCAGACCCATATTTTGGTAATTCATATAGGCATAACCAAATATTTTCCACCACAGTTTTCCAGTAAGATGTCAGTGATACTTACTAAGGTATCTCTGAGAGAAAATAATTATGGTTCATTTTAGGAAAGATTCAATAGTTGCAGCAGAAAAATAATTGCAAGTGGTATGGATTTAAGCAAGCTGTTTAGCTGTTACTGTTAAGGAGAGATCAATTTGAATAGGTTTAAGCATGACATATAAACCAACAGCAATATGAGTTACTTATGAGCTCACAAGTGGTTGGCAGGACTACCAGCAGTGACTACTCAGTATGTTGTATTAGCACCATCTTCAAATATTTATGGAATGTCCTCTGAAAGTTGTTTCAGGGGTGGGTTTTTTCCCCCTTGAAACTCTAATAGTGTTCATTCAATTAGAGTTCCATCACACAGACCAGGTTTACAAAGATCTGAATTTATTTCAAAAATATTACATAACTTTGTGTTATTTGCCTGTCACGAAGCACTGGTTCACAGAACTTTTCAGCTATGCGATCTAGGATTTTGTGCTTGGCTGTCTGAACACAGAAGGCCTGTAATCTAGGTACCCTGGTGTTTGACTTACACACCTGCCATTACCTCAAAATATATATGCATGAGCATTATATTTGCCATTTCTTTCTGGTTTTGGAACAAATGCAATAAGCTGGAGTTTTTCTTGTTTACTTTCAAAATGAATAGATTAATGAATGGACATTTTTCAGGGGAAAGGTACCAACAAGTTAAGAGTCTGCTCTAACAACAGAAAGCAGATTAAGAAATGCACAGTAAAAAATAAAAAAATGTACTTGCTAGGTCCACATCATGTGTTAATGTAAATCATTTTGTGGCTTGTTTGCACCACCTACTTCAGATCTTGAGTACTGGTCACAACATATCTCCAAAAGTGATATAGACAATCACAATCACATGCATGACAATATATAGTCTGAACGATTTCCATAGTATTCCAAAGATGGAGTTGTGGATGCCCCATCCCTGAAGTGTTCAAGGCCTGGTTGGATGGGGCCCTGAACAACCTGATCTAGTAGAAGGTGTTGCTGGCTATGGCAAGAGGTTGGAGCTAAATGACCTTTAAAGTGCCTTCCAGACCAGGCCATTTTATGATTCTATGATTAAAAACTGAAAGTAAGTGTGATGCATCTAAAGTTATTATATCAGAATCTCTAATCTTAGTGAAATCAAGTGAATATGAAACTACGATGAACAAATGCTATTTGCAATGATGTAGAATTTAATTAAAAACTGTGAAATAGATATCCAATGTGATAACGCAGCAATGATATTTAAAAGATAAGTGATCAAAATTAATTATTTAAATGGTTTTTTTTTAATTAAAATTTGTTGCATACTATAGAAATTAATTCTGATTCATTAATTTGAATATATATATTGCTCTACAATATGTACATTCTAATTCAGTTGCAGGATTTACCACCAATTTGGAGATGATTTTAGAGTCTGATTGGCTGCTAAAACATGTAAATGCAAAATCACTTGATGTCTTTGGAGATACCTTACTGCAGTTTTTCAGCATAAGAGGGTTGACAAGAAAGAGGATTTGTACCAAGGCCTACAATGAGAGAATAAGGGGCAATGTTTTCAAACTGAAAGAGGATAGGTTTAGGTTTGGATAGGAGAGAAGGAAGAATTTTTTTACAATAACATAGATGAAACACTGGAAGATGCTGCCCAGAGAAGTTGTGGATGCCTCACCATTGGAAGTAACTGAAGATTGACTGGATAGGGCTTTGCTGGTGGAAGGTGCTCTTGTCCATGGCAGGGGACTTGAACTATGATCTTTAAAGGTCCCTTCCATCCCAAGATTTTATGATTCTGTGAAAATCTGGCCCAATATTTAGCTGCTGTGTAATCTCTGTTAAGGCACAGAGAACCTTTTCCAGGAGAGAACTTAAAATAACTTAAGTAGATGATTACTGGCAGTAAGTGCACAGGTATGCCAGGAAGAAATGTTATGAGATTTTTAATCTGTACTTAGAATTTTTTTTTTTTTTAATGTGTTTCTTTGTGCATAATTTCAGCTTTCAAATGTGGAAAGCTGTTCCTTCTTTATTTAAATGCATAGGGTTTTTTTCTGTACACTTCTTTATTCTGGAAACAGTAAAACTGGTCATTCAGGAAACAAGATATTACCTACCCAAAGGACATCTGCTGCAGATGGTTTGTCTTTGGCAACCATATGTCATATGCATTTTGGCAAAAAGTTATATGACTTTTTATTTGCCAAATATTGTGTGGTAGCCAGATATTTTTGAAGCAGATCTATAAATAATACATTTCTCCACCTCTTTGTCTCTCTCTGATGTGGTTTCTCTCTGTTTTAAACCTAATAATACCATCTATGAAAAAAAAGTGGTCTGCAAAATAACAGAAAATGAAGGTCACATAAATTCAAAAGAAAAAAAATGCCAACTTTTAAATTCTTCAGGTTTTTCCTTACAAATTCTCCCTCACAGAACTGGAAACATTGAAATGTCTCAAACCTGATGATATGTAATTTCATGTGAACAAACAGAAAATGTTTAAACAAGGTCAAAACAGAGTATTTTGGTTTGCAAGGTGTCTCTAACAGGCTGCATGCATATAACTCGACCTATAAAGACAGTTTAAGATGTACATTTTAGTCATGCCATGACTTCATGCCAGGATATAACTTCGATAATCCTTTTAACTCCTCCTCCATGAGACAGAAAATCACTTGGGATTTTAACACTCTGCAAAGTGTTAGAAACTAAGTGTAGGAAAAACTGCTTTGTGATTCTGAGCTGCAGTATAACCTTTCCATTTTTGAAGTGAATGGAGATCATAACCTTGAAATCACTAAGGGAACTCTATGCTTGCACCTAAAATTGCTTGAGACAGTTAGGCATGGGCAATGACCCATTTCTCCTTTCCTTTCTTGTTCAGTTGAATGGAAGGAATAATCCACTTACCCGTGTAGTACCAGCTGTGGAAGAGGCCCTTAGTGAGAAAGGGTGTTTGGTTTCCAACTGTATACTTTTGTAATATACATCTGAGGTAATGACAAAATAGACTTTGGTGTTGATGCCACTCTTTAAGGCACTATGCCTTTCTCAAGGCAGCTAAGTCAGATAATTCACACGCTAAAATTGTTTGGGTTTTTTTCTACAAAGGCCTTGTGGTTTAGAAGTAAACCACACTGTTGACATGTTAATGACTTGAACCCCACTGAGGGTGACCTTGATGCCATTTCCAAATCAATCGCATTGAAATGTTTTTTAATATAATTTTATAATGAAGTGCCATTAAGCAACTATTTTTCATAAGATGTTATCTGAGGGTTTTTAAAACTGTAATATACTTTCCACTCTAAAGACGGTAAAAGAAGGGATGCATGTTTATGTAATTACACAAAGGGAACAGCTGAGTGTGAAAAACAGTATTTTGTTTAAAGACCTTTCTTGAAGGAGAAAATGTTAAAGTTAAATTAAATTTTTTGTTGCAAATAGGATTATTTCCCAGGCAGGTTTCTGAAGCAATTTAATACACCCAAAAGAAATTTCAGTTTTATATAAAAACTGCATAAAATACGAGCCCTTCTGGAATTTTTATCTTTTTAGCACGTTTTCTTTCATCTTTCATACTTTTTATTTTTTATTCTACTTTATAAATAAAACCCTTGCCTTATTTCTCTTCTTATTTCTTGTCTTTCCCAGTCGTGTGGATCCAGCATAGACTAACACATCTTATTAGTACTGGCCACTTTTATCTAGGGACCATCATAAGAGCTCTTATCTTTCTGAACTTATTTGTATCCAAAGAAGTATCCTATACCTGTTGTTAGGATAACACGATTAGCTTTTCTTTTTGGGCACCTGCATGAAGCAAAATATATATAAAAGTGGCAAAGCATGAAATTCAAATGATAGAAACAGTCATCAGGCAATGCTTCCCTTATGTCAAACTTTAAAAGGTAATCTTAGATAATTTAGAGAGTAAAATATATATATAAACAAATAACAAATTAAAAAATCATCTCCTCTGTCCAACCCTCATGACAATTGTCAGCTTTGCTGCCAACTAGATCCAGCTCCTGGTTTTCAAAGCTGTGTATTCCTACCCTACAACCCTCCAAGGTCTTCTTCAACGAACACATTCAGTTTTTCCTCACTTGCTTTCAGTGATACATTCTTTATCCTCAGCCACCATTTGAGAAGCCTGAGGAAGAAAAACCACTCAGAAGTGAGAAATAGCAGTACGCAGAAAAAGCTTACCAGCCAGTGCCTTATGGACTGGCAAGAAAGGCAGGATGATAAAGCAAAACTATCACCTTTATGCTCTCCAATTCTTCCACATATTGTGCTTGTTACCCTTATGAGATCACCTGTGCTGGTACTTCTGCATGATCAGACTAGATCAGACCTTTCCTGCTTACCAGCATCTGAGGAAAATATCTCAGTGAATGCACATTTTAGAATTTTTCAGTGGAAAATTCATGAACTCATTTGAGTGGAAATGATTGAAGGAATTTTGAATTTCAGTAGGAAAGACGAGGAAATTTTGCAGATGTTACATGTATTTACCCTTACTTCTATGAAAGCAGTGGAAAATTCTACTGAATGATGAACACGTAAAATAAACCCAGTAGGAATTGGTTAATGTGAAGTAGTTATTTTAAGCAATTACAATTTGTATAAATTAATTACATTGAAAAGTAATGCTTTTTGATTTATTATTATTATTACTATTATTATTATTATTATTATTATTATCTGGGAGGAAAGTTTAGGTACTTAAAATCTGAATATATGATTGAAATTTTCTAAGTAAAGCACTGTGGTAATAAGAAGGTAAATAAATTCCCTTTCACATAATCATGTAACATCTCAGGCTTGTTAAAATCCATGATGTGATAATAAGTTATTAAAATAATTATTTGAAAGTAAATATTGATCCATTTCTTATTTTTACCATAAAAATCATATTTTTACAAGAAAAAGCACAGCTGTAATATTTGTTACTGATAACAAATACAACTGAGTATGTCTAAATTCAATGAATGTGTCCTTTAGCTATGGTTACATTTCTCCCCCAAAAGGCTACATAATTTTCTCTGGAAACAAATTGAAGTAGTACCACCAATCCATGTTAAAAGGTTTTAAATAACAAATTGTTTTACCCAAAGGGTTTGGATAATTTCCACATAAAATTGGCCCTTAAAAAATGTCAGAACTATTTAGAGTGATGAATGAAAAAAGCACTTTTAGTGCTCATAATATTTTACGATGCCAATTGCTTCAGCATGTTTCAATAAATCAGTTATGCAAATGCCTGTCTTTTGGAATACAGAATATTACTGCTTTCACTATCCATCAAAACTGTAAGGTGACTTAGAGATAATGGGTTGTTAAAGAAAAAGAGAAAAAGACTAAAAGAAAAAATAAAATGTCTAATTTTTTTTACTTTATGGTATTACTGGAAAACCACTACATGTAGAATGGAAGAATAACATATTTTAAAAGTGAAAAACAAGAGCTTTTCCATGTATTTTGTATACAGCACAAGATAAAGTCTCCAATGTCATTACTTAAATACTCAACTAACTGTTTTTAAAGGACTATACCAAGACCATTTTCTAACAAGCTCTCTTGAAAACAAAGCAAACCAGACGTTTTAAAAATTGTATCTTTTATCCATTTACCAGAGAATTCATCACTACCTTGTGCAAAGCTGTGATCTTAATGGTATCCTTGCAAAACAATGCAAGTTAAGAGATTTATGTCTGAAGTATTCATGCTTGGTAAGAAACTAGTTTTTATAGAGTCCTCTGACTCATTTCCTGAATCACCCAACCATGGTATCTCTCAGAATATCTCACTAGGTTATGGTGAGCCCAAGTTTCTGTAATGAGATCTCAGGAAGCAGGTTATTTTATGTGTTTTAGACACTTTTTTGATGATGGGAAATCATTTGACAGATCTTCTTTTGCGACCGTCAGCCATCTGCAGAGTAGCTTGCTACTTTGCCTCCTCTTTGTTATTTCCACACAGAGAACATGTGTAGATTCTATAGCACAGATAAGGGCAAACAACTCATGTTTGTCCATAGTAAATTAGCTGAAGTGTATGAGACTTGTTACTGCACAGCTGTACATGCTCTTTCAGTCTTACCCCTGAATGCTCACTTCAGCGAGGCCAGTGGACAATGCTGAGTGGTGGCCTCAAAGGCTCTCAGTACAGTGACCAGGCGAGACAGGTGTGGCTGAAGTGGACTGTCTGCTTGCTCCTGCAAGTCTTACATGAGCAAACCTTGTGGTTTTGTTGTGCATGGGATCCATTAGGCTCTATGCAGAGATGCTGATACAAATAATGAAGGACCTAGGACTTTGAAACATACTGTGATGCTTTATAAAATGTATGGATCCTCCCTCTCGACTAATAGCAGGTGAGATAAGATGCAGAAAACACAGAAAGGTGAAATGTTATTGATCCAGTAACATATAGCTTACTGGCAGTAGGACTGAAATTCTTCCTGATTATCTACAGTGATAAAGGTGCTGAATTATAGAATCACATAATCATTTAGCTTGGACTCCAACCATTATCCCAGCACCCGTCAAGTGCACCACCAAACCATCTCCCTAAGCATCACATCTCATTATTCTTTTAAATTCCTCCAGGAATGCTGACCCCACCACTTCCCTGAGCAGACTGTTCCAATGTTTGGCAACACTTTCTGTGAAGAAATGTTTTCGTAATATCCAGCATAAACCACCACTGGCACAACTTGGGGCTTTCCTCTTATCACTTATTACTTGGGAGAAGAGACCCAAGTTTTATCATGCAAGGTCTCCTCTGCTAGTGGTCAGTAGGCTCTGTATGTGTTTATTTGTTTTACTTTAACATCATTTGACATGTTGCTGAAATTCTACACCTGTGAAGCACTCCGACAGTTCGTGCATGTTCTACTTCTGGTAGTAAATAAAGTCCAGCAAATTTCAAACAATATTCTTGTCCATCATATCATGAAGGGTCAAAAAGCAGGGACTAAGGCCAGATTTCACTGTATTATATCTCAACCAGGGTCTCAATAGCCTTTTTACTGTCTTTATATGGCAGTTTGAAATACTACCTCTCAGTCATATTTTGTTGATCTGAATAAGTCTTCATAAAGTTAAATGAAGTTGTGTGAATTTACATTAATTTATCCATTTAAAATACATTAAGTAGTCTGTAATTAATTACCCTAACCCTTAAAAAATAAATACATTTATGCACATGAAACCATATGCCTTTTTACATGTTTGGATGTCTCTATGTGTGTATATAAAAATTAAAATTATTAAATATATCATCACAAAAACCAGTAAATCTATCATCTATATGGAACCACTTTTAATACAAGTAATACTAAATTGGCATATTGGAAAATTATGTTAAACAACCCAGAATGAAGGATCAGCTTAAAGATAACAGTAGCTCTGGGAAACCTTTTATTTTATTATTTTAGTTTTTAGATGCAGTGAAACATGCTCAGCTTCTCTGCACTGAAATATAAGCTAGAAATTTAATTTTTTCAATCGGGAATCCTCATTTATTATATGGATTTGAGAAAGGAGACATTAAGAAAAAAAAGGCTTGTAATGAGGTCTGGCAATGTTACAACTTCTGCCTGCAAAGAAAAGAGAGCAAATATTGTAGCATATGTGATCTACCTTCAGGCATAAAACAAAGAGATTTTAGTATCAGAATAAAATGCACTTTCAGTCAATCAACTTGTTTTTTAAATAAATCTCCTCATTCAGATCTTTTGAATGATCCATTACATGAATTTCTCATAGTCCAGGATAATGAGTTATATTGTTGCGGAGATTGATCATGGAAATGATTCAACAATATTCGCTACATTTGCTGAACAATTCTGAGCACAATTTTTTTACAGTAACTGCTTCTACGTCATGTTTTAATGTTTTACATGTTTTTATTTTCTTCCATAGAAATCCATACTTTGTTAAAGTAAAAAAATTCACTGGTCCTATGAAATTGCAACTAATGACTTGGAATAAATGTTTGGTGATTTGGGTTAAATAAAGCATGTCTCTAGAACACTCTTCCAGTTCTTTGTTTGGGAAAAAAATGGACATGCTTGATGAATTCTGCAGTTTATTGAAAGTGGGCTGCTTTTCCTTTGTCAAGCCAAACCACACCTCTGTTGACTTGTGGTAGGGTCCTTGTTTTTGTGGCGTGGGACACCCTGGGTGAGGTTCTGCTTTTAGCCACCCTGTTGCGCCATTTCACCTCAAATTGTGTGCTTCTCACAGAACATCTTCAGTAGAAATACATAGTGAAATCTTCAGCAGAAATAAATCCACGGTATGTCATTAACCTGTAAAGAAATGTGGCAGGGTACATCTTGTCTCACTAGACAAATTAATTTCCTTTGGTCTCAGTGTGGAGAAAGACATTTCTTAAATGCAATTCAAACTGCTGAAGATATGGAAACAAGGACAAGCTCCTCTCCAAAGAAAACCACACTTAATTTAATTCCCCATGTATTGATATTACAGCATGCTCAGTAAAAATTATGTCTTTTCTAAGGTCTTTAAAGCTTTACCTGAATTAACTTAAGGGATAATGTTCATAGCTGGGAAATACGCCAGTTATGTCTGCTCCTGCATCTCCATATATGAGAAAAATCACCACTTCTTTTTATATATACTTAGGCATTTATTTCTACTGAGATGCTTATTTTCAAATATTTGTATTTTCATGTGATAACTCTCTGCTGCTACTTTTCAACAAAAGATAAAGTCTCTTCTGCATAAATCCAATAAAGTCATTGAATAATAAAGCTAAATATCTATATAAGAATTGTAGAATTGGAATAAAGGTATTTTGACTCATCAACTGATATAAAACAGCTGATCACTAAATTTGGAAAGATCAAAAGCCTATACAAATCTAGTTACAAAGAAGAGTTTATATGCTTTATTCAATGGGTATATAACTGAAAAGGTGTGAAATATTCATATTTAGAATAATTATTTTGAGATTGAAATGTCTCTGGATAACATTAGAACTAAATCAGTCATCTGAATCAGGAATTCAACTCCTGCTTGTGGAGCTGAAGGACTATCATAATACACACAACAGACGGAAAAAATTCGTATTTTACAAATGTCCATATGATTTCAAACCTTCAAGCTTCTAGTGAAGGTCCAACCACAATCAAACTATAACTCTTGAGGAAAAAAGTCACAGAATAACTCCAGACTCTTTCCAGCTTAACACTTCAGCAACACCTCCACCTTCTAGAGTTATTTGTAAAAGAGGACCTCCAGTTTCGAAGATCATTAAAATTACATTAAACATGAATGTGCTTACATTCATTTGAAAAGTAGTCTAAACTGCTTGCACTGTATGTTTTATCACACATCAATGTTTTAAAACTATGAATCCATGTCAACTTTATCTTTAGAGGACACTGTGCCATTAAGTTTTTTTATTTGTGTTACTTTTTGATATTTTATTTCATTATGAAGTGAAAACTGCATGAAATTCTGAACTACCTACTGGTATGATTACAATATAAAAATGTTAAGATATATGTTGTCTTTATTTTTGCTTCTCATTCCTTTCAGGACTTAGTTATCACCATGTGCAGTTTATCTTTTCCAGGTTTTGTATTTTGATAGATGAAATTAAGTAGGTATAAACTCAAAATATCTGTCAAGCATAATCTACCTTTGAATAAATATTTCATACGTCTGCATTCTGAGTCTGTTCTGTCTCGCGCAAAACTCAAAGCACTACTAAAGAAATAATTTATATTGATTCTGTAACAAAACATAATAGGCACACCTGTCTGAAAATTATATAAATTAATAAGAAATATAAAATTACCTAATTCATCATCTATTCATTTTCTTAGTTTTACATCTGCCTGACATGCAAGTTCGTTTAAGCATTCATTTTCACAGATGAAGTGTGAGGTTTTAATATTAAAAAATTCTGAAAATGTTTCCTCCCCTCTTGAGTTTACTGTTTCCATCTCATAACATATTTTGAGTTTCCTTTGCAGTTGGAAATGAAGACGTTTACTACTTGACCCCTCATTTAACAGTCAGTTTCTTTTCAAAATTGCTGCAAATCAATACATTTGGAAGCACAGGTACATTAAAATAAAACCTCCAAAGCTTTTTAAGAGAAACACACATAGAAATGCATGCACGCACGCACACACACAGAGTCACACACTGAGTCTCACAACATCTGTGGTCAGCATTGCTCTGGTATGTGGCTGAACTGACTGTCTCACAGTAAAATTAAGTGTTAAGAAAATCTCTTCCTTTTGTAGTTTTAGGTTTATTTTTTGGTTTGGTTTTTTTTTTTTTCCCCCCAAAGTAGGCAGCTTTTTCCAAATGTTCCATCTCAGGCTTTTTAACTGAATGTATAAGAACACGAGGATGCTTTTTCTGTGTTGTTGGACTACATCCGTTTAACATTGGGGTTTTTTTGGTTAAGAAACAGATTTCCTCTAACACTTATGTTGCTGGAATGAACTGCTCCATGTGTTCCTTGAATATTAGTCAAACTCAGGAAGTTTTCTCCTAGATCTACGTCAGAATTAGCTGGTTGCTAAGGTATGATCAGAGAAGATGTTGCCTGCACCTTGGCCTGGGGGCATGAAATGTTTCACTAAGAAGGTGTCCAAGCAATCACAAAAGGCATTTCTTGCACTTTGGATCAAATAACTTTTTTCAGCATTTTCAACAATACTTCCCTCAAAAACGAATCATTCTTTTCAGAAGTGAAAATTGATACTACACTAAGCAAAATCTTTCCATAAGGTGTTTAGAACAACACATAGATCTTTTACAAGCTCTCACAGATCAATGAGAAAGGTGCTTGCCAAGTTGAGGTCTCCTACACACAAGTTTACTGTACTTTTAAGATGCAAAGGAACATAGTTTTTTTGTCACAGTGACCACTGCTGTCCACTGCCCAGGCTAGCTCCAGCGGTGTGCAGCAGGAGTGGGGAGCAGCTTGAAGTACAGAGTTTAAAAGCTGCTCTTCTGAAGCCTCTGCTCTACCCAGGGGAGCTAAGGCTGCAGGCACTGTGGCAGTCCGCAGACCTTGACAAAAGGAAAAATAAAAAGTAGCAGGGAGGCTTGCCACAGGAGGTAACCCAAGTTCATTGAAGGGGATCCACAGGGAACAAGCAACTGTTGCAGAGTGACCATGCCTTATAAAGGAGGGGGAGTTGAACAAGGGGAGTAACCCAACTAGGGACCAATAGGCGGATTAGGACGGAGGGATGCTGGAGGGAAGGACTCACATCTGGTCCAATGGTCTTGGTGGGAGGAGGGAGAGGGGTCACATGCCCCAATGGGGCATGGAGGTTTAGGGGATTTCCAAAAGGGGAGGTATCTGAGGGGGCAGGGTCTTGGGGGATTGACGGGAACCATATAAGGGTAATTAGGGAGGGCTTGGGTGACAGACACAGAACGATCCAGAACTCCGAGAGGAGTTTGGGCGATTGGCAGGGAAGGATAACTGTTGGGGAAGATGAAACAGGAAATCCGTATAAATATGATTGCCTGACAAAAGATTTTGGGAATATGAAAACTACAGGCAACATCGAAATGAAAGCCACTTTTGAAATACCAAATCTTAGTTACTGAACAACTAGAAAACAATGGTATGGCCAACTGAAGGTAATCCCCTCTTGATTGAACAATACCCTCTGCTTGCAGGCGGGTCCAAGGGTCAGAGCAGACCCTACTAGCTCAGCAGAAGGGGTCCAAAGAGTAGTTTTTAGAAGTTAAGATGTAACACTCTATGGTAATATAAGAACTCTTATAGGCTGTATGTAAATGCTATAGGATTTGTATCTTGTATTAGATTGGTTAGTGACAATTAGAATATTCAGTATAGAAGATGATTTATTGTATTGTAACCAGGACTTCAGTATTCCTCTCTTACTCTTCGCACACTCTCACTCTCTCTCTTACTCTTACACACTCTTACTCTCTCTTCACACACACTTCTTCACTCTCATTCCTCTCGCTCTCTCTCTCTCTTACCCGCTTACTCTCTTGCTCTCTTGGGCCTGCTCAGAGCTGCCAGCTGCAGCTCTAAGCAGTGCCCCTATACCCACGCCCTTTGCAATAAACCGCATGTTCCAAGATCTGACTATAGAGATCTCTCATCTCCGTCCGTCCTGACCGTCCGAACCACCCAAAGCTCCTACAGATAACCATATTGGGAGCACCAGGGGAGTGGTTTGAATCTGGGGCAAACCAACTGGGAGTAGAATAGAAAGGGAGTAGGATACAAAGAACATACAAAAATACAATAAAAGCACTGCATCACTACAATTTTTGTAATCTTCAACTTTTAAAATAATACAGGTTTGTTTCTTCCAACTCTTCTTTTTTCCTCACGAAAAAAATTGTCCTCAGAATTACAAATATATAGGTCACCATGGAGCCTGGTTAATGACAGTGAAAAAGTATTTGCATGTCTCTTGTTATGACTTGACCAGACTTTTAATAAGGATAAAATAACTTGTTTTTTTGCATAATTATATAGCATTTTAATGAAGCAAGACTGAGGTCACAGCAATGAAACTTTCAAATACCCTTCTTTCAGCCTTCACATTGAAATACCAAATAATACTCACTGGTAATTTCATATATCATAAAAGATTTGCGGCTTTATCTATTCTTATTACTTATGTAATGAACAAAAGCAAACTAAACAACGTGGATATTAAGGAATTTTATATGCTGTAGACTCTAAACAGACAAAGGCATCAAAGTCAATGCTGCAGGGATAAGCAACCTACAAAACAATCATATTTCAGGCCAGTTCTAAAGCTTATGGGCTTTTTCATAGACCTAATTATACTTAAACAATGCCCTGTTTAAATTGTAATTTGGCAACTGTAACTCAAAACCACATGTTTTTCTTGCATACTATAGAAATAGCCTAAACAATTCTTCAGTATTGCATATTTCTCTGCGAGGGGGAAGATGCCCATAACTTAATCTTAAATTACTCTTTACATCCAGACTTTCTGTGTTTTAACTTCTCTTTTGTCAGACAAGGGATTATAACCGGTGATGAGGGGATTAAAAATAAATAAATAAACTTTGTCAAGCACCTATATTAACACAGTGGGGCAGGAGAAATATCTAAATGCTGAATTCTGATTTTGATTGGTCTTCAAACAATGAGTTACCAAAACAGGAGTGAAATTCTTGTCAGTTTTTCTACATGAAAGAACGTCTCAATGTGTAGGCTTTATTTTCCATGTAGCCTCATGAAAATATTTTTTGGCATGACAAAGTACCTCTTTTAGCAGTTTTCTGCAAAAACAGCCTCCCATGGTGTGTTTCAGCTTTTGGCAATACTGTAATGGAGATTTAAACAAAGAGTACATGCTGAGTCAGGATTAGAAAAGGGGGGGGGGGGGAGTGTGGAAGAATATAATAGAGATGATCCCAGAAGTACTTGAAAGCTCTGCAGAGTAGTGTATTGCTGCTTTTACTCAGAAAAGGAAAGGAAAACATCTAACAGAATTAATTATAGAGAGGGGTAATAGTCTCCTGTTCGCAAGCACTGAGAGTTCAGAAGAACATTTTATGAGATTTAAATACAGAATACTCTGTCTCTGTGGGTGACTTAACTGGCAAATACCCTCTTTCTGTAATATTTGTTACTGACTAAAAGTGGCAATGCCTATTGTTTTAAATTTTTATTGCTCTCTCCAGCCTCATAAAGCAATAGTAGAGAACTAGGAAAAAAAAACCAGAATGCAATCCCTGTTCTTTTCCTCTCAACTTCCCTTGCAGAGGCCCTTGCACAGACTTTGTTTCTATTCTTCTCAGAGTAATGAATTCAGCGTAAATGGAAGGACACACTGATAATTCATCTTCTGTCCCATCCCTCATCTTTCGACCCCTGATAGATCTCACAGTAGTTTTCTTGCATTTTATGCCTTTTTCTGTGAAAATATCTGAAGGGTTTCCAAGCAAGTAGTGCTGCAGGTAGATGTGCTGAGGAGAATGATGCCGCTTTCCCACAGTGGTTAAGACTTATGCCTGTACTTCTGGGCACAGACGGGCTCCCAGGACCTTGGACTGTAAATTCATCTCTAGCTTGATTTTACACTGGAGTGCAATGCACAGGAGGAATACAATAATTCATAGTAGTCTTACAGTATATATACCAACAAGTACAGTTCTACATCTATTTTTCTAGTTTTTAGCATTCTGTGGACAGAACAATTCCTATTCTGGTCCTCCTATGCAGTTCTGTGTGTAAACTTGCTAGACTACGTATAGGTGCCATCTCAGAATCTATTATAGTTATTCAGATCAGATTTTGTGCACTAGTTTGGTGGGTTTTGCTAAGGACATATGGAAATAATGCAGTCAGCAGCTACCATCCTACAGTTCACTTTTCCATTTGATGATACAGCCTCACGCTACCAGGTAAAAACAAGGGGGACTGTAGTGCATGAGCTTATATGACAAAGAGAAAACTTCCTAAATTAATCCATGTGTCAAAAAGCAAATTATAAACATCTCCTTTGACTATAGGAGTTTTAAACTGAGAATGTTTTGAAGTGGAGTGAATCAATATAAGGATGACCTCAGAATTTCACTCTCATATCTTCATAGGCATATGTCCTTCAAGTACTGCCATAAAATTTATGAACAGCATATACTTTATGTTGATTACATGAGGAGTTGCTGTATAGTTACATGTATCAAAGATCAGTGTTTAAACATTGGTCCTAATTTGCAGTACTGTAATGTTCCCCTTAGCAACAGCAATTTTTCACACATGATCCGTTCAGTTTCTTGCAAAAATTAGCTGGGAAAAGTGTGCATATGCTTTGTTCCAAACTTTGTGCTCTCTATTTTAACTATCCCTGCATAAAGAGTAAGATAAATAAATACATGAATAAAACTTTGCATTTCAGAAAAAAAAAAAAAAAAGCAGTCAGAGAGTTAAGGAGAAGGTCTGTACAGAAACTGGATTTTACATTTGAGATCATTGTTACTTCTCAATTTTAAACATCTACTAAGGTAGCACAATTAAT
The DNA here is from genome assembly GCF_000738735.6 of Corvus cornix cornix. Classification (NCBI taxonomy): domain Eukaryota; kingdom Metazoa; phylum Chordata; class Aves; order Passeriformes; family Corvidae; genus Corvus; species Corvus cornix. The sequence goes on from NC_046332.1 coordinate 72,279,255, forward strand.
ATCTCTGAATTAAATAGAAAATTAGATTTAGACAGATACACTGGCTTGAAAGAATTAACAGTCTGTCCAAGGTGATGAGTATGTTTGACATATGGAAAAGAAAGTTTATTTCAACAGTCAAATGTCAGTAAACTTTACCTTTTTGCCTATTCATGTAGTCTTCCAGCAAAGAGGGAAGTAGTCCTCGTATGAGCTACTTTGGCCATGTCAGTTTAAGTAAGATCTCTCTTTCCACATGGACTGCTAGACTACATAGTCAAGTCTACCATCCCATTGACAAAGTAGCAGTATCAAGGCATGTTTAAAAACTTCTACACCCTCATCCCTATTTCATTCAACAGTTTTCTTATTAAACTTGTTTTTAAGAGGTGTGCACTTTCCAAAAGCAAAGATAGGACCATGTAGTTGAATTTTAAAGCCAGCAATTTGCTGTAAGGAGAATAACCTCTCACTTCACTTGCTGCAGTGTAGTACTAGCCTTATGTGCTCAGCGTTCACCAACTGTACTCAACAAGTTGTGTCCTGCATGTATTAAAAAAAAAAAACAAAACCAAAGCTGAAACATTATCAAGACCCTTAGTTTATGAAGTGTAAACAGATGTTTATGCTTAAAAGTCAGTGTTGTTATACTTAAGGGAGTTCTGTTTCCATCCAGAGGCAAGACTACTGATTGGAACTATTAAGAAAGGTGTAGCTTCTCTACCTTCTGAAGTATTTTTGTTTGGTTATTACCTGTCTGGCAGAAGATTATAAAGATTCTAAGGTGAAGGATCCAGAACCCCAGTATGACTTTTTTTCTGCCACCTTCTCTGACCATGAGACTATTATGGTGTGAACCACATCAAACCATGTCTCTGCAGAGAGCCAGGAAATCCATGAGGCAGCCAAAGTTAGGACGGACATGCCTTTTCAGCCTCCTGAAAGGGCAAGGTGCTGCTCATGCTTTGCATTGAATTCCCCCCTTATATTAACTTATGTTAAGAAGACTTTGCTTTAAGCTTTTCTTAGGCTGAGGCACTCCATTTCATAGCTGCAAGAACACACATCTTATGAATCCTAGCTCACACTATGACTTAGATAAGATGTTTATTTTCATTCTGAGGTGCCAGTAACTCTGGGTATATGATGTAGAAAAACTGCAGACACCAAAATATACACCCTAGAGAAAGCAGGTGTCCTCTTGGTTATCCAAGAAGCTGCCTGGCATTTATTTTTAATCATTCTCATTCTCAGTCACATATGTTGTATTTTAATTCTTGGTTCCTTATTCCTGTCCCTCAATTTATAAAATGTAAATCAATAATCTGGTTCCTCAGGAATGTAGTGAATTTGTTTTTTGATATTAGTTAGCACCATGTGTTAAGTCGGCAGCTTGGTAGATGTGAACTATATTTAGCTTTATTTTTGTGACAACAATGCAGTTCTGAAGTTCTTGGCAATTTATCGATATAATTGGCTGGCAAAAGGAGAAGATTCAGCAGAAATATTGATGTGTTGGGTATTTTTTTGTTTGGTTATTTTAAATTCCTGCCTGTTGATTTGTACTTACAGATATGCACCAGATGTGTAGTATACATCTCTTCCTATAAATATAGTAGATGTACTGCAGATGAAAATATATTTACTTTCAAATACTGAAATTCAATTGTAATAAAAATGTTAGGGAAAACCAAAAGAAGAACTTTGACTGAAATTTAGCTGATCCTGACCTTTTGTATACATTTTTCTCACAGAATTTCATTGGGTTTGCTGGGCCATTATCTACCTGTGACTGAGCGCAAATGACAGTTCTGGGTTACAGACAAGCAGAATTCTCAGCTAAATTCTTACTGCAAAACTGGTAATATTAAATGAAACTGAAAAAGCTGACTTTGATTTCTAGACCTCATGGTGAGTTTGCAAGGCTGGTGCTTAGTGATAAAAGATTTTGTTCTTAAACTAAAGAAACATTAAAAATACAACATTTAAACCCTAAGATGACATGTTTAGCCATTACTCAGGACTATAACAATTGAAGCCCAGTTTCTCTGAAAATTTAATCTTCATTCTTAATTTGTACAGCCTCAATTTTTTCTATGTTTATTTAAATACAACAACCACCATACCTATAGCTGCTTTCATAGTCCTTCTAAGTAGCTCTTTCCATACTTTCACTGGTGATAATTGGATTCTATAAAGCTATTCTGTTCTCTGATTAAACTTCATTTTACAGAGCATTCTAATTATTTTGTCTTTGCCTCACTTTCCTTCAAGCTATGCTAGCTATTTTTCCTGTCTTTCATTCTTAGGTAGTGCATTGATCTTGGATGAAACTATCTCAAGTTGTTCTCCATTGAGGTCATATAGTTAGTCACTTCTAGAAAGTAAGTCTTTATATGAATCCTTTTGAAGGATTATTTCTAGCCTCTGTGAGAGCTTATTTCTTAATGGATCTCCAGCACAAGGAAGACAGGATTATCAGCAGACAGTCTGATCAGTTTCAGTTTTCATCAAGCAGAAACAGGGTATTGTCCTACTGCCAGCAGACTTAATGGTTCCATAACATTGTTTCTTGTGGAGTGTTTTCTCAAAATGAGATAGCAGGAAATAGATAGAGTTCTCTTAGATGCTTACATTCCTTAAGGAGTACTTTTTCAAAAGGGTCAGTGATGCTGATGTTCTGCCTGTATACCAGCTTTGCCAGTTTTTCTGTTTACTTGGACAGTTTGCTTCATCTGATGGAGAGTCCTTTGCCTTTGTTAACACTGGAGGAGCAAAGGCACTTTCCTTGTTGGCCTGCAGCATCAGACTCCCTCTTGTTTATTCTCTCTGATACTGCCAGTCTTGCATTCTTTTCAGGGCAGTCCAGTTCCAGCAAAGGGAATAATGAATGTGTGTTTCTTCTCCTTTTTTTTTTCCCTCCAGTCTAGGGTGTTATTGAGGGCAAGCTCTGGGAAGTGGGAACAGAAAGATTAAATACCCTTAGGGTCAGGAAAATCTTACAGAAAATCTCCAGCTCTCTGAGTGGTCTAATCAGTAGGGCCATTCAGTCTGCAACTCTCTACCACTGGGCTTGAAGTTGATGTTGAAACCCAAATCAAGTGAGATGTCAGCCAGTGAGTTTCCTAGTGGCACAGAGCCCCTTGCACACTAAAGTTAGTTAACTGCATTCTTAGCTGCCACATTTTCAAACCCTACTGCTGTTCATTCTTAAAATGAGTTTAGATTTCTAATATTCCAATATGAGTGACAATTTCTGAAGTCTTTCTTTAACTCTGACCTCAATACTTTGAGTGATGATGCCTAAAAATTTTCTCTAAATCAAACCTCTGATATGTCAGGTACAGTGGCTTAATTCAACTCTTTCTTTAGATCACAAGAGAGAAGAATTAATTTCCTGTTCCTCTAGCACACAACAGTTCACATGGTTTAGTGCAGTTTACAAAAGGTCTGTATTAGAGGCAGTTGGTGTTGGAACACAGAATTTCTATTCAGAAGTAGATTCATGTGGAGACCATAAAAAATATTTGATATTTGCTAAAAATGTTAAAGTCATACACTCATGTGTTTAACATGGATTGCTGGTTATTTAGAGCCACTATTTCACAGGTGTGGTATCACTGAGTTTTTGGATGCTCATACTTCTAGTTACTTACTGGAAGAGACTGAGAGGGGAATAATGATGACTATTCTAGAAAAGGTAATGTTAAAAATAAGTATCTGCATACTCTACTACTGTTCTACAACAAATGAAAGCAAAAGAGTGGGGTTGAAAAAGAAGCAATTAAAAATGTGCTGATGTTAGTTTCAGAGAGGCAATTCATATACTGTTCACAGCAGCAGAGTAACTGAGTATGTCTACTATGCCAGGGTTAAAGAGGGTGTTGCTGTGTTGGACTGCACTGTGTTTTTTGCCAGAGGGAGAGGATTTTGCGCATAAGAATTGCCATTAGAGCTCTCAGGGGTTTAAAAAAAGGAAGAAGGAAAAAAAAAGTCATAAATATAGAAGCTTGTATTTCTCAACAATTTCATATTGCCACCTACTTGCTCTCCTCATGCTTTCCATCTTGTCACCTGGCACTGCCTCTGACAAGTCCTGCCGAGTGATGAGCCATCCTCTGACACTATTAAGCTCTCAGCAGGTACAGACTTTTTTCTTAACGTATGTCAATTTTTAGTGTTGTATCCTTTGTCATTCTACTTACCTCCTGATGGTCTCTACACACTCTGAAGTGAAGGGAATTCTCAGCTTGGAAGTATTGGTATGAGTTTTTAGGGCAGTGACTGATACCAGTAAAAATGTGAAGCCGAATGACAAATTGTTAGAGAACCCAAAGAGGGAGAGCCAAAACCAAGTAAAGAACTCCTGTGGGAGGAGAGGAAGGAGAATGCAGAGGCACAATATTGAGATATTTTGTCTTACTTTCCTGATAAAATGTCTCTGGCTTTTACTCCAAGAAGACTTGAAAGAGAAATATCCTCTTTTACTTTTGGTTTTCCTAGAAACCTTTCTTCCCAAGAGTGTCTACATGAATATGAAAATACCGACTACAGCCCTCTCTTTGAAAATATGGTCATGTAACAGTGGTAAGGATGTGAATGGCTCTGTGACAATTCGTAGTTTGTTTTTAGCATACTTTGTGACTGATTGATTTCATGCAAAAGTAACATAAAGTTGTCAGAGGATATAGTGTCTTTAGATACAGTTTTCTTTAAATGTTCCTTTTGTAGAACTGAAAAGATTTATCAATTATTTGTGTATTTGCTTTCTTTAAGTATTTTCTTTTGCAGGTTCAAATTACTATAAATTAATAAAATATCATATCTGCATTTTGCAATAAAAACTTCTGTCAGCATTTCTCTGTGAAAGGAGCTGTGCTCTGTATGAAGTCTGGATGGCTAATGGTCAATAACCAAATTAAAAAAAAATGCTTCAGAGTCACACAAAACAAAAATAATTAATCTACACAGACTAACAGTTCTCCTATTTTTAATAAAGATTTCCAGGCAGTAGGCTTTAAATGCCATACAAGGTTATAGTCTGTTTATAGCAAAACAAGCAAACAAAAAAAAAAAAAGCGTGAAATTTCTGATTGTAGCTGCTTCAGTGTAAGAACAGAAACCCTTAACCAGACTAATGCTGTATGTCTGGAAGCTAAAACATAACTGTAAACTAGAGAAAATCTTGATGCATCTTTTGAATTAGACAAGCAGACTGATAAAAATGTGCTTTAAATTTTCATGTTGGGGAGGGTGGACTCATGATATGTTATCAAAAGCACTAACTGAAAATATGGATTGAATTACTAGATTGAAGCAAAGATTTCTAGTAAAATAACGTAATGAAGTAGAACTGTGCTGTTTTAGAGTGTCCATGCTGTTCATCTCCTTTCTCTGACTTAGAACATTAAACTGAACTTTACACCACACAAATCCCTTCCATGCTGTGCATCATTCTTCTCTTCCTTTCTTTCTTATCTTCATGATGCAGGTAGTAAGACTGAGTTCTCTGCTGGTGTAAATGAGCAGAGCTGCTTGAGCCCATAGATCTTTTCAATGACTACGTGGATCAGAGAAAGAGAACCTTTGTCAAAGATTAATTATTTCTTAATTGTAAGTAGTACCACAAGTCTATTAAAGACACTTCCTATGGGAAATGAATTATTAATGTAACAGGAATTGGTGCCAAGGTGCCTTATCAGTTCATGCTTATTCAGCTGTGTTCCACTTGACTATGCCTCAAGTACTCCAAGTAATCCATGTTTATAAGTTTTAATATCTCACCATATTTCTGAATTGACATGTAGTCTTGCAATTTCGTTAGTCGTTGTTCCTTGAATTAATTTTTCCTGCATTTCGCATATATTTTTCCATTTCTTTGGTTTCCCAAGTCTCTCCAAGGCCTTTTGGAATTAAGATCCAGACACTACAATTTTCTGATTGTGAGGTAATAAGATGTAATACTTCAGATTTGATCACACTAGAGATTTGTAATAAGGGCTGTGTCTTTCCTGCATTAGCATAATCTTCACATATTAATAGAGCTGAAAAATTATTTTTGCTTTCCTTTTATAAAAATACGGCAATATTTTATGTCTTTTTCATTGTAAAAGCCATCCTAAAAAGTATTTATCACTGGAAGGACATGGACCAAGGAAAGAAATGATGCCTTAAGAGGCCTCCTAGAAACAGAGACTAGACAGGAGTAAGGGAATAAAAGTAGGTATTTATTTGAAAGGCCTTCAAAGGTACCCCTGGGGAGCCACAGGCTATTGCCAAGATGGACCCCAAGGTGGACCACAGGTCACGAGTTCTTCACACTTTTATAGGTTTGGTTCATTTTCATATCAGGTTAATTCTCCAATTAAGGCTTCAGTTCAATGATGTAATTCCCCTCAGCTTACCCCCCCCCCTCCCCCCCCCCTTAGAGGCTCTTTTATACTTTTTGGGCCTAGGATGGTCTGGGTGTCCTTGAAGAGTAGGCCTGGAGAGGCTTTGTTATGTCTACCTAGCATGAGAGAGCAGAAATTAACAGGCTACAAGAAACCCCAGAGTTACACACTAAGCAGTACAGAATCTGAAAAATATAAAAGTTAAAACCTAAGGCATCAGAAATAGCAATGTACTCACAGCCAGAAATGCTTCAGTTAGCTGGCATGGACTGTGCTGTCACTCTACTAAACAAATGAGCAGTTGAAGGAACAGACTTAGTGGAATATTTTTTTTATCATATTTTTCAGTAAAATTTCAAGTGGTTAGGTTTGTTTGATGTTTGCAGTGGAAATAGTATGGCTCCTGAGAGCATGGCTACTTGTATAAGGTAACATTTGTACTTTTTCATTAGATATGTTACAGTAGAAATTTATTTTTTGGTCAGCATAACATATATATGCAACATCAGCAACATCTTTCCTATGTCTAAACACACTCTGACTACTTCTACCTTATCTACTTCATTGCTTTTTCCTACAAATTGCCAAAACCAACAAAAGCACATACTAGAGGTCTCCAGAGTTGTGACCTTTGTTCCACACTTCCATGTTCTCCCTTCTCTCCTTCCTCTCACACCTCAGGCAATAAATAGTTTAAACAGGGAGAAGCTTTAAAGGTCAGTGTTCTGCAAGTGCCCTAGGCAGAGCTGGAAATTCCCTGACACTGCTGGGATATGACCTTGTCATAAATTCTCAGGTACCACTCTCTGCCTTAGCACAATCTGTTTGAATTATGTCAAAAAATCTGAGATAACTGATTCATGATTAAAGTTGACTTCACAAAGGCAGAGGCTTCTCTAGTTATTGATTTTATTCTATTTCCACACTATTAAACCACAGTTTAGCTGCTGGCTGACGGTCCTAGTACTGAGCAGTAAATCAGGAAATGAATGGTAGTTTAATGGAAATATTAGCACCTCAATAGTGTATGGAAGATGCTGACTTGTGAACTCCTAATACAAAAAGAGGTGTAATATGAAATAATGATCAGTCTACATTACTAAGTGAAGCTGCAGAAAGACAATACAGGTTAAATGTACTGCTCTCTTCTAACAGTCCTGGTAAGTTTCCGGAAGATATAATAAATGTAGCTACAACATGGAGCAACCTAAATTTCATCCCAAATGGTAAGCACAGCAGAAATGTAATAGTAGCTGAAATAGTAGCATGGTCCAGTTCTTTGTATCTGTGAAGCAAAGGCATTCTCAGTATCTAGCTACTTATCTGTGAAACAAAATTTTGAAGCATTAAATCACAGCCTATGGTTCAAATCATTTTGACACTTCTTTTCTGATATAATTTTTCTTCTTTTCTTAGCAGAAAATCCACAGATTGCTAACTTCTGCTGTGGTTCTTTTTTCGCCAGTACAGCAAACCATAATTATACATAGCGTCTTTACCAAAAAATCATTCTTAAGAAACATTTCAAATTCTTTTCAGCAGTATTTCTAAATCTAAATCCAGTCCCAAGATGTTTGAATCAGACCATATACTTAACAGGTCCATCTTATTATCTGTCCCTGGCTTACTGTTTGGGCAAAGTGCCCATGGCAGACCCAGTAGTCAATAATGATTCAAGATCTTTAGTTTTTATCACTTGGAAAAATGCCAACATCTTCTCTGAGTTAATTCTGATTGTGAGCCTACTCTCCTCACAATTTTTTGGGTTTGTTTGTTTCACTGTCTTGAACATTAGTGCGTCAAATGTGTGGCAAAGGAACTTTCACTGACTTGTCTGCATACCCAAGATAACAATAGTCCTTTCTTAGATTTCTAGTTTCATTGGCTATCTTGGTTACTCAACAAAAGAGCAAATCTAAAGCTCTCTTACACAAGGAAAAAAAAAAAAAGGAGACAGTGGCTGTAACATTTTTGGTAATGTTTTCATTTATCAATCTGAAATTACATTTTTTGCATGTCTAACTCTAGAAGATAGACAGCACTCCTTGTGTCATAAGTTAATCAATATTTTATACCGTTGTTAGGATTACTCTCTGAGATACCCTTTTCCCATCCAGCATTATCTGCTTTCTTCCCTCTGAGATGCAGAACTTGATTTTAGACTGTAGTAAAATAAATGTTTTCTAATAGTGCATATTTTGCTGTGAAAAGCAGACTTCTTAATACCATTAACCTATTTGTTTAATATAACTTTCACAACTGTCATCTTCTAATTTTACCAGTGACTTTTCATTCTGTGTAAATGATAAAAAGGTTAAACTTTGGAGGCAGACTAAGAACTGCATATTGTGTGACATCACTTACTGAGAGCATATATTAACAATTCATGTCTATATAAAGCCTGAAATATAATGCATCCTGAATAATAATATTTATTGTGATGAATTTATTCATCTATCATCAGATCACTCATATAAATAATTTCCTTAAACTTTTGCTTTTAAATATTTGAAATAATACATCATTCAATTACTTCTACCAAACAAATTTAAGCTTTGGTAAAAAGAAATATTGAAGAGAGAGAAAAACAAGTTATCAGTTCTGTCATAATTTTGGGATCAGTGTCAGAACAATAATGGCCTAACTGACTTAATTTATGAGTTTTTAATTACATAACTCACCCTATTCATGGTTTTTAGATATTGGCACCATACTGGTTTTCTCTCAGGCAATTGTAATTTCATCGGTTCCAGACACTTAGCAGAAATTGACCTTTATCTTCCAAAGCTTCCAGCAGCTAGCTCTTTTAAAATTGTCTAAAGCACATTATCTAGATCTGATAGCATTACAATTTTAATAGATGCCCCTTATTGGCCTCTTAATAGTAATGAAGTGGGAAAATCCTTATCATGCGACATGACGTTCACTTGGCTTTTTCGCCCAAGCAGTTAATAGGATACTCATATTTGATATACATGAATATATAAATATAGTGTATGTTTACAGTTAAATGTACATCCTGACATTTTACCAATCTTTGTTACTCCTCAGTAAATTTTTGTGCTCACACCCTACATTTTCACTTCCCTTATTAATTTTCTGAAGTTGTTTCTAGCAAACTTAAAATGATCAATTCCTTGTTCTTGATTTGCTATATGCAAGTGTGCATGTATAAGTGTATGTGTATAGTATGCACGTGTATGTATGCCCCTTTATATATTACATGCATTTTTATTTTTATATATGTACACTTAATGTGCACCTAATGTTATCACAAATGTAATAGTAGCCTACCTAATCAGTTCCTCAAAATGTTCATCATGGCAACTAAGACATGTTGAAACACAGACACTTCTTCAGCAAATTTTTAATTATGAGTATCCGATTACATTTATCTGATCTTTTTTGATCAGTGCTTCATTTCTCAAGATGCTCCTCAAGATAAAGATTTTTAGGGTTCTGTATGTGCTCTTTTAACTTCAAACATTGTTTTGTATCTGTATCCTTTCAAATCCCTGTTCATACCACAAGAATGGAAGTTCACCAAATTGAAATTTTACTGTGCATTATGAAAGATTAAAGAGTCTGGTCTTATTGTCGTACTGCATGATTTTATGGCTTGTGGGGTACACCTTGTACTTTTTCTTAGGCTTCTAATCCATAGGCAATCAAGATAATTTTTCAGTTGTTGGTGACTCAGAAAAAGATAATGCATTCCTCATATATATTATAATTTTTCCTTGTAGAATTATCTTCCTAGTAGTTTATAATACTTTTTTCCTTAATACTTGAGCCACATTAATCTTTCTGCACAATTTGAGTAATACTGCTAGGACATTTGTGGTCACAAACATAAGGACTGAAGTGTATAAGCAATTTATTTTTTCTTTTCTTCCCCATTTGCTCTTGTACCTTGATTTCTTTAGTTCTAAATCTGTGGTCATTTGTTCTCTCCTTCTTCCATTTTCCTGGGTTTTTTTTAGGAATTCCTCTGTATGAAAAAAAAAAAAAATTACATTCAGCAGACAGAGAGGTTGGGGTTTCTACAGGGTAAAATATGACTGATCTAGAAGAAGTCTTTGGTGAATTTTGCAGTTACATTCTACAAATGATGTGAGAGTATACACACCATATGAACAGCTGAAATATCCATTATGAGGCAAGGGAAGCTCTCCCTGCATGTGTGTGGGCTAGGAAGTATGGTGATGCTAGAACAAGGATTGTCAATTTCTGTTGTATCCTCATCAGAAAATCACGTTGCAGGTCACATTAGCAATTTACCTTACTGAGTCTCATTATGTGGGCAAGAGGGTTGAATGAGCTCTCACTGATGTTGGATTGAGCTGGCTGAAGAGAAAAGGGGCTTGAATGCACCAAAATATTCTGTCTGGGCTTGGCTGAGATGTGCAGGTGTAAGCTGCCTGCTGGAGATTCAGCTGGCAGCCCCAGGGACTCATCCAGGAAGCCTGTCAGCTGTGGAAGGACAAGGACCTAGCCCTGCTGAGGGACTTACTTTGCTATGCACACTGAATCAAAGCTGCAGGACACCAGGTGAATGGAGAGTGCACACTCTGCAATGCTGCATCCAGGTCAGCCAAGCATCCAGGAGTAGTATAAGGTATCTGCATGGCTGAGTAAGTGTTTTCCACTGACTTTGTCACAGTCTGCTTCAGACAACTACTCTCGATAAAACTAAGTGGCAAGTTGCTTGTATACCACTAGTCACTTCCTTGAATACAAAAATTTGGCTGATTTTTTTTTTTTTTTCATGGCTGTTTCCAGATTAAATAAATGACATATGAAGAATTTCTGATTTTCTATTTTGATAATAAAGTAAGTCTGCAATAATTACATGGAGATTAAATTACAAGTACATAGTATATTTTAATGATCCAATCTTTATCCTTAAACACCATAAAAAGTACAGGACCTTGAGTGGGAACCAGTTCTCCTACTGTATCCTCTTGTTACTTAAGGCAGTGAAAAGGAACCCAAGCTTAATTTGATACTTCTCTTTTCTGCTTAGAGCCTAATTTGAAGGACTACATGTCTTCTTTTATCAGAATCATATGCCTGAAGTTATAATTGAACACATGTATAAAGTATTTTTCACCATGACTGCCCCACAGTGGTCTAGGGGTTAAAACTTGACTCACAACACAAAGTTCAAAGGTCCCATCCAGCCAAAATTCCTATGATTCCTACCCTAATTGCTACCAGAATAGTCTTACTTAGATGTTATATGGCATTAGCCAGGCTACAGATGGAATTAAGGCCAGATGAGCCCCAGCCAGCATGTAAATCTCCTTTATTTCAGTTATTAACCTGCAGCATGATTTCAGATTGTGGCCCTATAGGAGTTTAGGTCCCTGCAGGTGTTATGGTGCACCTCCATATGACAGATTTTGAGATCAGAGCATAATGTGGAAGCATTTCAGAACAAAAGAATAGAACTTCATTTGGATGAATGTGAATTGGAAGATTTTTCCAAGAGTGTGTTTAGTGAACACAGTTGCAAATGAGCATCAGACTAATTTATGTGAATTAGGGAAAAAAGAAAAGGAAGAAAAGTATGAGACTTGAACTTTTTACCTTCTGTCAAGTGAGATTTTTAGCATCAACAATTCCTTGCTACAGATCCACTAATTTTAGTCCCTAGGACATACTGACATTGACATAGCCATGAAATATCCTGTTTCTAATATGTGGAACATAGCTTCTCTGAAATTTGTGGCCCCTACCCCCACCTTTTATGCATGTGGTAGATTGTTGTTGCTGACTTCTGAACAAGGACCTTTCAAGTAAACCCTGAGGTGCCCTTTAATATAAAATCTGAGATGACAATGTCTCCTCAGACTTCCTTCTTGCTTTTGAGATATCATATTCTCTGGATGGGAATACAACTGAAAGATACTTCAAATAGATCTGTCTTTCCCAGTCTTACCTGAGAATATGAAAAAAAAAGGGGATATACATACTCTTGACACTTTAATCAAAACCTGCATTCACTGATTACATTTATTTCTTCCCTATCTTCCTCCTGATTACAATATCTTGAACAAGATTTCCTGAGGAGTAAGTAATTGTTCTTTTAAGAAATTCAACACATGACCCTATAGAAGGGCAACTGCATGCTTGACTGCAGATTGCCTGTTTACTCTTCATGGTCTGTCTGGCAAAGTTAATTACTGGAAATCAAAGAAAAGCTTTTTGTTTTTTCCTACTCAAATGAAGAGAAAATGTATACATGGTCCTCGTATTACATCCATTGGATGTATTTGATCCTTTTCCTATTCACTTATAATATCATCAAATGAACAAGCAAGGGCAGAAATGGCAGAATCTGCACCCAAAACAGAAGGACTAACACTGCTCTCATCTACTACATTAAAACCGTCGGTCTTCTTAATGAGGTTTACCCCACATCCAAATTCCTCCTTTATGTAGAGGAATTTTAGTAGATAGTAGATTCTTAGGAGAAAAGGAAGGCTACTCATTACATGCAGGTCCCTGTGTCAATGTTACGCAATTCAGATGCACAGATTTACCACTTTAACAATTTATACTGGTTGCGAAAGAAACTATTATATTAGTAATTTTAAAATTTGATGCTCAGTTTCTCTCTATCTCATAAGACTTCTGTGAACTACTGCTCTTCAGGAGGAACTTAATTATTTCTTTTATCAAAAGTTAGGGGAAAAGATATAAAAGAAAAGTAACTGAAATCTCATGAATAGGAGTATGGTATGGATTCTTCTAAACCATCTACACTTTTTCTGGCACGAGTAAAATTACATCTAATGTGACTTTGAAGATAAATAAGAGTCTTGAATTTCTAAAAATATTTATGTGCTGTAAACATTTTAAGGAAATGTGTACATATTTTGAAGAGAAACAACCAAAAAATGTTAACTTGATGGTCTTTTCTGTCATTCCTTTTTTTTTTTTAATGGCATTTCAAGGTGCAAATCCCCTCCATTCCTTTCATTAAAAGGGTAGATGGTGTATTTGTCTTCTCAGCAAATCTGAATTTATAAAATTCCTGTAAGACCTGATCCCCAGCATTTCATACTGTTTCTTATGAAATAAGCCTTTTGTAAGAGTGAGTTAAAATCTTTCCTTTGTTTAAATTAATTTTCCTGAACTATTTTATAATAGTATAAATATAGTATATTAGTATATATAGTAGTATGTTATATATAATAGTATGTAACAGTTCAGTTACCCTGAACTATTTTATTTTCTATTTTCCTGGGATAAAAAGGAGTTTGCAAATAATCAGCGCAGCATTTATGATAATAGGAGTTCTAGGTGTGACAGGCTCCTAATTTAAGGTCTTGTCTTTAGTTAAGTTAAATGGAAACTCTACAGTCCAGGTGAGGGATCTCTGAGTCTCCTCCAACTGGCCTGTGACGGCCATGGCTACTGGACCCATGATGGAAACTTAAGCTGACAGCTGGGCTTAAAAAAAATATTCAACTTTTGCATATCTAACTTGCAAAGTATTTCAATGATCAATTTTGTGTATTATAGTTGTGCAAGCACTGACTGAACAAGAAAGTTACTAGGTGCAAAAGTGGGGAGTCTGTGTGACCAAGTGGAGTCTACTTCTGAGACAATTCCCCAACCTCCTTGTGGAATCAGTGTAAACAAGAATTTTCATGTCTTCACCAAATGTAAAAGAAGCTGAAAGGATCCACCCAGATGTAGATAGGTATTTAAAGAATAATACATTCATATGTTTTTCCAACACCTTTCTTCATCAGAGCACAATTGCAATCCTTAATCCTACTTAATGGATGACAGCTGTATAACTAAACGTTACAAAATCTTAATCTGGTGTGACCTCCTGCACATCATAGGCTGCCAAGTTTCATTCATAACTCCTGAACTCAGGGACTTGTTTGACTATTGCAAACATTCCAGAAAGGGAAAGCTATCTTAACATGAGGGTCACAAAGGATAGAGAATTTTATTCTCAGACCATCACAAGAATCAGCAACTAATGAAGTCAAGCTCATCCAGATGACAAAAGATACACCCTTTAAATGATAGACAGTAATTCTGGGAACAAAAGAACAAAGAAAAAAAGTACACTGTGCTTCAATTCTTTTGGATTGTTTGTTTTGGGTTTGGTTTTTTTTTTCAATATTATTGTAGTTTTTGAATACTGCGACTCTGAGCAAAACATCAATCATGTAAGACAAGAATCCCTAAACTTATGCATACATTAATGGCATGTAAGCCACAGGCCTGAACAGAGCTACTTCTGCTGCTGTCTTCACTTACAGCACAGGGGGCTTGGATCAGTTGTGGCTGCTGTTTTACATCATCTTTGAGGCCATCATTAATCGCAAACTCCTAACAGACGCTTGTGAGACCACAATGCCTAGAAATCAGTACGGCATACTCAGCTGTTTATCATGATATAGATACAGTTTAAAGGGACAAGTGTTTTAGTATTCTCTTCAGCTCTGTATTTAGACATCAAGAATTATAAAGATAAGGTTTGCTTTGATAAAAAAATTGTTTTAATGCAAAAGATATGAACAGTGTGAAAGTTCTAGAGAAGGAAACCTCTAGTCAAAATAGGGTGTCATGTAAGAAAATAAACTTATTGGCATCTGCTGAAAGTTGCAATTTTAATTCTCTAAATTTAGCTTTTAAGATTGTAATGGTAAATTTTATTAAATTTTGTTTTCTATTCTAAATGCTGCTGATAACCTAAGTTGGCCAAAAATGTACATATAAATGTGGAACATCATGTGAAACAAATAAAACTTTTCTTTTCCCTGTGGAATCATTGTTATGAAGCAACTTGTCACATGCATGCACTTCTGTAGTGGTTGGTTGGATAGGAACTAAAAACAAATGCACCAGCTTTGTGTACATGGTGCAGCCTTTAATCTGGACCATATGAGTTAGAATTGTCTCAGTCAAACAGCCTGGATGAGTTTAATTCTGCACTTCCATCAGAGGCTGTTTGACAAGGCAAAAGGGTGCTGAATTTTGGGGCTCTGGTGTTAATTGCTGCCATATCATGTATCTTTAGAGAGGTCATCTTCATACCTGGGGACAGGAGATGGAGCTTTCTCTTCCTGCCACTACTGCATCTATCACTTGCCTGTAGAGAAGTTTCTGTCTCCAGGACTTTGTAGTTTATGCAGAATTTTCTAAGGATAGTCAAACTGAGAGACTGATTTAAAGCTTAAGTATGGGGGACACAACGCCTAATGTGTTGGAAACTTGTGATTGCAGCACGCTCTGCTTGCTTGAACCCACTTATTTTAGTCCCTATAAAAGCAATAGAAATTATAAAGATGGGCCTTCAGAATTACTAGCTGTATACTTCATAATGTTAATTACTGCATTCAGGATGAAAAAAAGGGTGGGGGGTTAATTCTGTTTGGTAATGAGAACACTGTTCTGTGCATTCCTTTTTCCAGTTCTGCAACACATGTAATTTAGTGAGTGTTAATTAAAATGTGTAAAACAAGAGTGTCTTTAGTACGACCCGTGATCCCAGCTGCTTCAGTTAAGAGATTCTTTTGATTTTACTAACCTGAATTACAATAATAATATTTCATTTCAAGAACTCAGTATTTGCTGTTACATAAGACATTCACTTCTCTTTAGAAGTAGTGGAATTATTGCAGATTAACCTTTGCCCAGTAATGCAGCCAAAACTCTCCACAATGGGAAATCCTATTCCCCAAACTTTTAAAGCTGAAAGAGCTATGCTATTCATAAGCTAACTTTAAGTAGCCTCTTTTAACCATCACCTTAAACATTGGATTGTCCAAGTCATTAATTTTGACATGATTTTGAGAAGAGGGGAGATAAATTGTAAAAATAGACTGTTTCCTTCTCCTTCATCTTTCTTTTTCACTGCAGTGATTCCATGACTTTTCAGTGATTATCAAATGCTCGTTATCTTCTAGTCTGCACATATCTTATGTGTTTATCTAAGTGCGCAAAATCTCCTGATACAGTATGAAAGCAATTAAAACAGTAAATAAAAGCTATAACTGATTTCATGGCTTCATATCCACCAATCAAAGCACTGGAAAGACATTAATAGTACACAGAAACAAATACTGTTCCACATAAATCAATATCTGGGATTCTATTTTACAGTCTTTTCTTATGTTGACTGCTATTTTATGGTCAGTCTGAAATTAGATTGCATGTGTAAGTACTGTTCAGCCTTAGTTAAGGTTGTCAAATAACATCCTATATATTGATTAGTGTTGTGCCAACATCTGCAATGCTGCCTGGATACAAAATAGAATTGATACTTAATTAAATAAGCAATCACTCAACAGCTGACCTGTTGGGAAAACAAACAAAAAGCTGACTAACTAACCTTCTAAATCTCAGGCAATGCAACAAAACCTAAAGAAATTCTCCAAAACAACACCACCATCATCCAACCCCCAAAACAAAACTTTAATACAGAGTCACTGGAAATGAACTTCAGATGTGAAAGGAAAACTTAAAAATGTAGTTGTGGTAAATTGAATATAGGCACATATATATCTGGAATTGAATTTGAAAAATTTGGAAGTTTCCCAAAGGGATCAAATTAAAATGGCATTCAGCACAGTGTGCATTAAAGTTATTCCTATTCCTAAATTAGGTCATTGAAACCTTTACTGTTTTTAAAGGGAAGGTTCATAGGTGTGCATTATTTTATGTATTTCACTTTTCCCTGATCCCAAGCCTGTGTCTCTATAATGAATTCAAAACATTGTATGCTGCCACTTTTTCAGCATTTTTTCAGCTCTGTGTTTTTTGTTTATGCAAAGTCTGGATATTACTTTACTAATAGAGAAGGAAATTCCTTGTTTTCTAGTTTGTTCTCATCATTGAAGTTTGCATAATGTCCAGCTGACCAGCAAAAAGGAAAATAAAAAAGCCAAATGCAAATTTACATAATCTCAAAATATTGCAGCATGTGCCAAGGCAAATACATGTTTAGAGAAGGTACAACATGTTGCTGAAATACTTGCATGGCATTTGAATTTAAGCTGGAGAAAAAACAATTGATATTCAATAGTTTTGCACACCTCGAGTTAAATCCAGAAGCTTAACACCTATTACTTCAAGACTAGCAAGCCAATAGCCATGACTTGTCATTCAGAAAAGTAGAGAGTGCTTCCCTTTGAAAAGGAAATTTAAAGTCGTAAAAAACACCTCAGTAACTTTCTGTGCTTCTAAGTCTGCAATATCTTTCTGCTGGGTCTTTTCAAATGCATCACAAGTTCACCTTATCAGAAGGACTAGGTGTCTAATGGACCAGTGAAATTAGAAATCACTGCTGATTCATCTGGCAAGATTTCTGCATAGTGATGAAACCAACTGAGACTGAAGGCTTGCAACTGAAGTGAACCAAGCTGGACTTCCAGTAACTGTGTGCGTGGCATCCAAATGCATTATACCTACATCAAAAGGCTGCTGAAAGCTAGAGTGTCTCCAAACATGACAAGAATGTATGACATACATAAAAACAAGTGCTGTGTGTGTATAAAATAAGCAAAATATTTTGTAATGAATTACCAAGATTGTAATATTATGTGTGAATGTATTTTTTTTTTTTCAGAGCAAAATACAGCAAAGTGTGGCTTTATTTCATGAAGAAGTAAATTATTATTTTTGTTCCCTGATCAGCTTTTTGCTATTATTAGATATGGAGATTAGGAAAGAGAATGACTGCTGGCTGATGGAAAACATGTACCTTAGAAACAGCTGTACATAACACATCCTGAAAAAACAAGCAACCAAATAAACAAATGAAACCAAAACAAAACTCTAGAGAAAATATCCCCAGCTAACCAGGACTTTGCACAATATATGCATGCTATCATGCCTTTTGTGGAATGAAAGGAGGGAGGAGGTGTAGCACTGCAAAGAGTGCTCCATTTTGTCCATAAAAGAGTGCTGTGGGTTTTAAATCTATGAGATACAACAGGAGATAAAAAGGATTTATGTGTCTTCATTTCCTCCTCTTTCCTTTTGTGGCTGTAATTTGCCTGTTTTGGAGGAAGTCTGTCGTTTTAGAAATTACCATGGGAAGACACGGCTGATTTTCTCAATTGCAGAGCTGGTAGGCATATAACAATGCTAAAACAGTAATAAAGAAACACAGATCAAAGTTTGGGCTTGGATTTTAAATTCTTTGTGGACTATGAAGAAAACTGATAGGATTCCAGATGAAATAAATAGGAGAGAATGCTCTTTGTGAATTAATTTATAAAAAAATGCTTGCCATATGATTTTGTTCAGAGGGAAAGATATAAAATATTTCACACATCCTTCAAATTAAAGTGTCATGTATGAATAAGCTAGACTCCTCTAGTGTCTGGGAACAATGCCATAAAGTACCAACAGCTGACCTCAGTGTTGAAGGAACCTATGGTCTCGCTTAAGAAAACAACTGTTCAGCTGGCAAAGTAAAATGAAGAAATCCTACATGGTCAGGAAGCAAATCCTGTTTATGTTTAAATCTTCCAGATGTCTTACTGATCTATTTTTTCCAATATTAGTTTACAAGAATTTAAAATATGCCTTTAGCCTTTACTCCTCTATGCCAGTTTAGGTCTGAAGAAGCAGAATACCTTGTGGACTTCCAATCTGGGCAAATCCAACACAAAAAACCTGAAAAGACAGATGGTTCTGATGTCAAATACGTTAGTCTATTGTTTTGTTTTAGTTATAAAATCATCTAACCATAGTCATGCTCAAATAGCTAATGTTGACAAACACTGCTTACTTCCCCAGCAAGACAGAAGCCATGGAGATACCAGTGTACAGTTAAGACATTAGCGTTTTGACACCTTATTGTTCATGCTCAGTCTGCTGCGTGATGTATTTTAGTTTAATATACTTCTTTTATAATTGAGGCTGACTTAAAATTTCTTCACTGGCAATTACAGCCTTATAGTACATGACTTAACGCATGGTAGCACAACTGGTCTCCAGCTTGTACCCTTATTTTCAGACTAGCTGTGTGAGAGTGAGCCAGATAAGGATCTTCATTTCCAGGCACCAGTCCTCTGCCTGGGAAATTGTTTAACAGAATGTTATTGGTATGGGAAACAAACAATCGCTCTAGCATTAATGATACAAACCTGCTGACTTTGATGTAAACTGAGGAAAACATAAAGAAAATCCAGTCATGCAAGAACAAACAAGAAACAAAACATTTTAGTTTTCTTTGACTTATTGCTCTGTTTCAAGTTGAAATCTTCCAGTTTGACATGGAAAGTCTGACATTAATTTGGATGTTTATTTTGCCCTTTTATAATTGAATAATGTTTAGTTCTAAGAGACCTTTTTGTTCTAATTTAAACATTATATTCTCCATCTATAAATATTTATTCATTGCATATGGTCTTTTCATTGCAAGCAGACTGTTTAGTTTTCAGACTGAAAAAGGTCAGTTCATCAAAGAATACAGGTATAATAATGAAACAAAGCAAGCATTTGTATAATTTAATGGCGACAAGAAGTCCAGGCTAATAGTCTGACTAATGACTAATTTAATTTCTTTCAAAATTCTTCAGTAAGGAAAATGTGACAACACCAAACATTTCTCATAGCAATAGGCTAAAGCTCTGTAACTTTTATCTTTTTTAGCACCTAGAATATAGGTTGAAGCCTCATTTATTCAGAAAACTGAGCTAAACCTATGAGGATACATGTATATTAAATATAGCTTTGGAACATTTTGGGACAATGGAATGAGAATTTATCTTACGTTAAAATGTTTTAACAGTTCTTTACATACTTTTAGGCTACATTGGAGATGATGGCCCCAGTCCTTTTTCCAGTCTGATACTGCCACAAGTTGTCACTTTGAAAACACACTAATATAACTGGTACATCTTGGTGTATAGATAATGCCAACTCTAAGAGACATAATCAAGTCAACAGAAGAATCATTCTCCCTAATGAAAAACATGTTTTTGTTAAAAGCAGACATACATGTGGTTTTACAGTTAATGATTTTATTACTTGCACCGATTGAGATGAGTATTTATTAACAAGGTGAACTGCAACTTGCACCAAAACAAACTTTTTCTTTTCCCCCTCAAATCAATCAATCCAGCTACTGACACAGATACTTGAGAGAAAAGGACTCTAAAAAAAAGCAAGTGATAATTATGAGTTATGCCATTTTTCAATTACAGTCTAAGCCTATCCCTTTATCTTTTTTATGCTATACAACCCTAGATAAAAGCCTGTCAAAAAAAGGATAAAAAGGTTGGTACTGAAGACTGTATTGCAATACTTCTCTACAAGGTTTGAATAAAATCAAAAAGTTTGAAACAAATTTTCAAATTGATAAATTTGCTGATGTCATTTCTTATGTTTACGGTAGCACTAATTGAGAAAAAAAGGTTAAAACATTTCATTTTTTTCTCTTTTTCTTTTTTTTTTTAGTTTTCTTTCCCTTTAATTTTGTGTTTCAATAAAAGGAAATGAAGGAAATGTAGGGAGGTAAGACGCCTGTTCTGTGATCCAAAATAATTTCTAAATCAAAAATAATTTCACTTAATGTTTTAAAATACAATGAAATTATTAAAGAAAGATACAGGGAAGATACCGGCAGAGAGGAATATGTTAGAAAAGCATTGTGTTAAGCGGATGCATTACAACGCCAATCTCACAGAGCACCAATTATCTGAAAGTCAGAATGTTAATGCACAGACCCATCAACTATACCCATAACCATCCCATGACAAAAAATTTTACTTAATTATCAATCCCTGCTCAATGACAAAATTTCTATTTTTTGCAACTTGGGGAAATTAAGAAATTTAAGCAAAAGAAGTGAATTCTAACAGATGTCTCTATTACAACTTCCGTGGAACTAGAAGGAAGAAGTGAGTCAATTTAAATGAATGGTAGAGTATACAAAGGCTGTTTTATCAAATTTCCCTTCTTTCTTTCCAAAACCAGAATATTATATAGCAACAGAAATGGAGAACTAATATCTTATGTCATTGCTTTTTGGTTTGGTTTGGGTTTTTTAAAAGTTTGTGAGGAAACATAAGCATTCAATTTTTTTTTTTTTTTCCTTTTTCAGATATGTGTCCAAAACCAAGACCCATCATTTGACAATTATGGTCTTGGAGGTGTCATGACCTGGGAAGGAAAATACTGGGGTAGCTTCTGTGGGGGGAAAAAAATAAAATCATGTCTGACTTCCTTGATTAGTGGACTTTTAAGTGTTTCATGGTCCATTGCAAATTTTTCACCCTCACCATCTGCTAACCCTCATTATTGCACAAGAATTAGTTACATCTCCTTCTCTTTCTCTCTTCTTCTCAGTGTACAGTTTCACAAGACAATGGCTTTTCTTTCAAAGCCACTTTGGAGTAGCTGTGCCATTTTCTCCCTTTGATCATAGCTCACCTGCACAACAGCTTGAATACCAGCTGTAAACCAGCTCACTGAAATTACCTGCACTGGGAATATGACACCATTTTGACTCCTACAATTTCATTCAACTACATTTGTTGAAGGCCACAAACAGGGACTATATGAGGAACTCATAAATTGTCTTTCCTGAAAAAAACAGCATCATGAAATTACATCTTTTACCCAATTGCTTTATCTTTTACTTCTCTCCTTGCTAACCTGTCAATCGACTCCAAATGCTAACTACCCTTTTCTGTCAAACTGATCAGTTAACATAATGAACCCCATTTCATGGCAACTGTTCCCAGTGCTGCTATAGTATCAAGTTTGGTTCTTCTTTTTCAGACCTGAAGAGTATTTGAAAAAAAAAAAACAACCCAAAAAAACCACATGACTACTTCCTTTTTTTCCCAAGTGTATCATTGGAACAAAAAAAAAATATTGGTTCCCTCCCAGTTTTGTCAGCATGTAATTATGGAAAATAATGTAAAATAGAAATGCAGAGATTGGGGGAACAAGGTTTTCCCTCCAATCTGAGTAAAATAAAATTTCTCATGTTCAGGATTTGTTTACATTACTCTTGTCCATAACATCTTTGTAGCTACAGCACAAAACCCTAACTGCTAATTTGTAAAGGCATGTTTAATTTTATTTCCTCATATAACACTCTACCTCCACTATAGTGACATTTACAAGCTCTAAGAATGTTTTGATTGGCTTCTGACTCTTCTCAGTTGCAGGGCTATGACCTTGTGATAATGAAAAACTCATGGGATGGCTCCCCTGACTAGAATATTGCAGTGGGTGACACAAGTTCTTTAAGAAAGACTCTGGAGTCTCTCCTTAGGGAGAGTCAAAATTCTTCTGAATGCAGTCCTCAATGACTGGCTTTAGGTTGCCCTCATTGCGTAAGGTGATTGGGCCAGATCACCTCCTGAGGTGTCTTCTAACCACAAATATTGTTATTCTATGAATTACATTATCACATAGATAAATTTGAAGTTCATCTCTAGGTTCTCTAATATCTCCAAAGTAATAAGATGATTAGTGGCATTTTTCAGCATGACTATGACTGAGATCA
This sequence comes from Corvus cornix cornix, assembly GCF_000738735.6. NCBI lineage: Eukaryota > Metazoa > Chordata > Aves > Passeriformes > Corvidae > Corvus > Corvus cornix. The sequence continues at coordinate 72,302,133 of NC_046332.1, forward strand.
AGTAGTTGTGTTTTTCTGGAGAAACTGGCACCTACCAGTGCCTTGTGTTTAAAGAAGTCAAGATAAGAGATGCATTACCCAGTTTCTTGACAGTGCCGTGGTCTGTTTCTCATTATAATCCTATAAAATAGCATTGCATTACACTGGGATAAAATGAAACGAGCAGCCTGCTGAAGCAGTGTCAAAATTGGTCTTTCTCCCTTCTACATTCCCTCTCTCTGTAGAAGCTGTTAAAAAATGTACTTTAAGGAATTACTGACCTAAGTTCATTATGCAACCATTTGACAGTTTTCCTTTTTCATTCAGGTAAAAAATGATGCTGGTAAAAGGTGCGGCATCTTCATTCACATATATAAATAATGATTTGGATAAAAGCTGAGTTGAGCCCCAAGAGAGGATAAATGCTATACAGAGTTTCCATTTGATTATTAAATGGGCTAATATCTAATGTATTCTAGCAATTTTTGGATTTATTTGTATGCAGAGAAAATAGAACTTAGGTTGTTAAATTTGGTCTGGTTTGGGTTTTTTTTTGGAGGGGAGGGAGTTGTTTTGTTTGTCTGTGTCTGCACAGAAATTACAAAATATCAGGCTTCGCTATTCCCTCTGATATCACTTCTAGAAAAATTTGGTTTAATTTCTTTTTCAAAAAAGAGTGTTTTATTTTGGGTTTGGTCTAGAGAACATTCTGAAAAGCTGTAGCCAAATGGACAAGACCCTGCAGTATAATTCTTCTATTTGTATTAGGAAGGATATTGTAAATCATGTAGTCCTTTACTTTTCCTTCCCTCTTTTATTTTCTTACATTTTATCCTGTGATTAACACACAAGCAAAATCTCTAGAATCTTTTTTAAACCAAAAAGCAGGTATATGAAAGCAATTATTGATCTCCATTATTATATTCACTGACATAATGTTAGTAAAGATACTGAAGACCTGAAATTCTGCATAGGCTTAATTTGGGTTCAGAGGATGATTGAAAAAGTCAGTAATAGAGAACTTAGGAACTGAACTTTACTTTAAGATTGTATATTTGCCTGCTTTTTTCTCCCAATTCTGAAAGCACACAGTCAGAAGAAGATTAATGTAGTGAGATAGGTAGATAATGCTAACAGTTTTTAAATAGATGTTTTTCACGGTTTTTAAAGCTTCAAACACCACTTGCATCTTGAACAACTTGAGCAGTGCTGTCTGAGTATTGTTAGAAAAACAACAAAACCCTTTGATCAGGATGACAGTCTGGAAAAAAAATGACAAATAATTCCTCCACACAGATCTTATGAAATACTGTGTTTTGATGGGTGAGATTAAGTGTTTTAGATGGAGGACACTTCTTGCTTAGAGGGACAGTGTCAACTTTAATATCTTTTTGTTTAAATAAAGGCTTTGCTTTGGTGTTAAAAAACACCTTATACTCAGACTTGACTTCTCTTCACCGTGTTTTCTCTCTCCTATTTTGCAATATGTTGCTTATTTTAATGTTTGTCATGTTTTGAAAGTACAAGCAGGGGTATTGCTGTCTTTTCTTCTTTCTATTTAACTACCCCTACAGAATAACAGCTTATTAATAAACATTACCCAGAGAATAAACATTACCAGCATATTAATAAACATTATCATTACTCTTTCAATTCCTAGCAGGATCAAATTTGATATTCTTATAATGTCTTCCAGAATTGTAAATGATAATTGGATAAATTCTCTCTTGATTTTTGAAATAAACCAGGTTTTAAATTCAACACACATTAGTACATATTTTACATTGACCTATCCTAGGGTCTTCTTAGCAATTGGAAAAAGTGACACCCTGGACAACAGCAGCATTTTTATTTATAAATGGCCGTCATTAGTTTTTAAATCCTGTTACCAGATTTGTCTCCAGTTGTACTGAACACACTGTTTTCAGATACCCTAAGAAGTGGAAGGATGGTGCTGTTAACATGACAACAACTAAGAAAGCTTGATTCAAGCACTTTGTTTTGCCACAGATGACTTCTGTGATATTAAACAAGTTGCTTTACCTCCAGTCCACTCAGTTTCACGACAGCAATGTAAGACAACAGGGTGTTGCTGCTTTATTAGATTGTTGTGAGGCTATTGAAAGCCTAACCGTTGCCCAGTGATGAAATCGCTCAGCCAGGAGCAAACAACTGGAAAGCCTGTTCCCTCATTTTATTTGTTTTCATTGAACAATTGTTAAAGAATTAAGAAGAGAAGGATCATGGCCCTCCAGCCAGCTGCACGAAGGCACACATGCATCAGATTCTTCTCTGTCCACTGGGTCAAGTGATTCCTGTTGGCAATTTTCAACATTTCCTCTACAATACCCTAACCAGCAGATTTCTGTGCAAAAGTACCATCAGTAATAACTTTATATTTTAATATAGTGCAAGCTGACTGCTGGAACTAAAAACGTTAATAATTTTGAGCTTCTTCTGTAATTTTGTAAATTAATAAAGTACTGACTGCCTCTTAGGGCTTTCAAGAACATAAAGTATCTAGATGGTTTCTTAATTTTCAGAAAAAAATATTTTGTCTGAACTTCAGAACATTTCTTTCAGTTCTGTAACTATTCATGTATGCAAAGAAATGTGCATGAAGTCATTTAACTTTTTCACTTTAAATATCTACAAGAGGAATTATATCAAACACTTGTGCACATAAGAGCTTAGTTTTCATAAAGTCTTCAAATATGTTTCTTAAACAAAAATAAAAATGAGAAAACAACACTTCCTATACACTAAGATGAGATAGAGGTATATATTGAGAATTTTGCAAGAACTTTGAGTGTTCCGCTTGTGTGTTCTAAGGATGATTATCAAGGAGAGAGGCTTATTACCTTTACACCCTGATTTCAAAATATTTTTGCTTATTATATAAGTATCTTTGCAATAGCATTTCATTCTTTGAAAACACAGTGCATTAAAAATTATCTTAGCTTTATTTTTTCTTTCATAATTAATATCTCACTCCTTGGGATTTTATAACTTGGCATATGAAAGTAAATATAGACTAGGTCTCATTAACACTGAATATAGTTTCTTCTTTTAACTTTACCACATGGTGGGTGAAATTATGGTCCCATGAAAATAAATGGAAGAGATCTCATTAAGATTAGTATCAGAAGAATTTCACCTATTTTTCTCTTAGTTGCTGCATAAGAGACAGATCTTTTACTTCTCTGTTCATGGAAATAGGATCAGGGGCTATAGCTCAGTGTTGAGCTTATCTTGCAAGCACACAGGAAGCTCTGACTGGAATCCTTCATATTTCTTTAGGCTCGTCTGATGCTTTCTTCTCATGGGTGACAGCCATGAATGGGACTGTCACTTTGTCACCTGACATTGCTGTAAACAGAAGGGATTAAGGTCTCAGTTCAAAATACTTCTGTTGCCTATTTCTCAGGACACTTTTCTAGAACCATCCTTGTCTGCAAATACCTTGCAAAATAACACCTGGAACATGCACTCTTTGCCTATGTTATTGATTATGCCTAGACCAGAGTAGCCTGGAGCTCTCTCCAGCTTAAGCTCAAGGTTCACTATGGCTCAATGACTTTCAAACAGAGTGAGACTTAAGCAAGAAGCAGTTTTCCTTGAGCCTTAATTTCTATTGGATGAAAAAAGATGCTCCATCTGTGCTGGCAGGAAGCCATGCACTGCTTCTGAATGCCTGAATGATTCAGAAAAGAAGGATCCCAGGATGCAACAGGTGTGTTTCAGCAGGAATTACAGAGATTTTCAAATGGGATGATTGCATATAACAGTATGTGGCTGCTTATGTCTTTGGACTACAAGGACATGCATTTGTCAGAAATTCAACTAATATATAAATGAATATTTTACAATAAAATATATTTATGCTATATTTTTATAGTACATACTATGCTATATGTAGACCATATTTATCTGTGTTGTTTGTTAGGGGGTTTCTGGTTTGGTTTGTTTAGATGGCTGTTTTTGTTTTTTTCTCATATTTTAGGGAGGATTCTGGAAGCTGAAACCTTTAGATTTATGTATCAGCTCAGGAATTCTAAACAGCGCAGTAAATATTTTTAATTATGTTTATTAAACTACCAAATCCTTAGAAAACACTTGATGGGAAAAAGAACTGAGCCAACTTTTCCTGTAGTGGAGGGCAATTGCACTATATCTTGTTAAGACCAAAAAAATACAACATTTGGAAGTAAGAATTTTTCATATACTGTGCTACTATTGTTTCAGGTTGGAAAAGAAATTATTTATAGTGCAGAAACTTTATAATAAGAGGAATACTCAAGGATTATTTTATAATTTTTTTTTTTCATTAATATTTGGGTCTGGTTTTATAGAAAATGGATCAAGGGAATATCTGCTATGGCTATTTTGACAGAACGACACAGAAAATTCTTAAGTTCATTGACTTAAAAGTCTCTGTGTCTGTCTTCCTCTCTGTTGAGAGATCCATGTTTGTGATCCTGATTAAAAAATATAAACTCATTTGGATTACAAATAAATATCTCTCATTATTATCTTACTCCTCTCTAACACTTCCTGTAGAAATTTGACAATTATTTCAGTAAACTAGTGTATACATTAACATAATCCTTGCCAGAATGATTCTACATAGATCTTTGATCATGATCTCTGAGCATGATCATTGCTCACATAGTTCTGCTTAGAATAGAAATACTATTTAAAGGTAGGTTAAGAAGTTTGAGAAAATCACAAGGGCTTTCCTTAAATTTTATTCTAGCCCTTCTAGTTTGTGAACACTCCATGGAAAACTAGTTTTTTAGAATTTTTATTTCCTGACTGTCTCTCTGATCTTTAAAGCACAATGAAATGTACCTATCTTTCAAGGAACAAAAAGGTCTTCTTTTGTTTCCTAATAAAAATACCCCCCAAACCAAAAACCAAACAAACCACACAAAAAAAAAACCAAAAAAAACCAAAACAAAAAAAAAAAAAAAAAACCACCAAAAAAACCACTCCCATATGATTTGATTTATTACAAAGACTTTTCATTATAAATTTCTCATATTAAATTTTAGGGATTTTTTTCAGCCAAAATTCTACCATTTTTCTAATCATTTACAGCCGATACAATTGCCATCAAAAGAAAGATTTTCTTCTGAGTTGTTCTACATAATCAAATAAAACAGGTCACGTTCATAAATTTTGCAAAAGTACTGTCACAGTACTGCACATCAGGAGAGGTGTAAAATATTATTGGACTGTTAAAGCAAAAAACAGGGAAAGTCTCACCAAATGTAATGTCCCTTGGCAACCAGCATGATATCAAAACTTGTTTAAATATTTTGAAATGTCGGCAAACTCACACTATATTATTGGAACCTAATTTGAGATTCATGTTTCTGATGGGTGGTGAGTCCATTTCATGAGAAATGTTGATAAGAAGCCTTTCACTTACATGAAGTAACATAAAATGATACAAGCTATAAGACTACTGGAGCTCTCTTTGCCTTTAAGAGAAAGTTCTGGTCTTGAAATGAAGAAATACAGAGAAAGAAGGAACAGCAGGGAGAGATGAATTTAACTTTTTCCTCTTTACATAAAATAACAAGAGGAGAATGATGCTTTTCTCAAATTCATTAATAGATAAGAAATTATATTTAAGTCTGTATTTTAAGGGCAGGGAGTGGCTTTGAATAGCAAGTGGGGACAGTTGCTTTTTTTTCAGTAGTTATTTTTATACAAATTAGGTAAAAATAAAAAAAATATTAAACTTGTTACATCTTCACAGATTTGAACCTGTTTTTACCATTTCTTTATAATCAGAAAGGAGAGCTTTGTAGCTGAACGTTAAAGCTGTAACATAATCACCTCATTAGAAGATAGGCATTTTAAAATAAATGCATATACCAAGACCCATGGTAAAACAGCAAATGTTAGCAATACTGACATAAACATGGTATTTGGACTCTGAGATAGGATTTCTAGCATCTCAGACTGCCAGGGAACCTCCTTCCGTCTTTATCACTGTCAAGGCCTGAGAGGGAATCCACAGTTTGGTTCTCATCAGCACCACCAACTATTTGTGTGGAGGTCATTGCTGAATGGCAACCAAACGGCAGCAACACTGAACAGCTGCCTCAACAGCTTTGCCAGTACAGGGGGTGAGAGAAACTGAGAACTGAAACGTAGGTCTCCTGGATGCTGTGCTACTGAATACCCCTTCTTCCTCCTTTCTTTTGTTTTTTGGTTTTTTTTCTTTAATCAGGGGTTCACTGAGAGTTTGAAAGGCTTCAAGCGTGAGGCCAGTATTGTATTGCTAGGTCACTTAGCTGCTTGTCAAACACTGCAGAGGATAAAACAAATCTGCAGAGGCCCCATAGTATAAAAATGCATTTCTAGATGGGGCCAACATGTTTTTATCACATCTAACATCTGACTGAGGAACTGCCTTCTACAAATATTTGATGCAAATTAAAGCATGCTCTCACATGAGGAGTCCTGCTGATTTCTGTGAGAAATAATGATTTGCAGCACTGAGACTGTTGTGTGGCCAGTAAGGCTCAGCTGGAAGCTTGTCACAGTCAGTTCTAAATTTGTGCAACATAGAAAACAGTCTGTGCATATTTTCTACAATTCCACATTTGTCTTGAGGTCATGTTTTTAGCTGGCTGATTGAAATCATTGCAATAACACATTTCATTTATCAATTTATTTAACCAAAGAAAGTCACACAGTATTGAAAATTTATTTTGTCTTTTTTTCATTATTATTATTTTGAAAAATTTACCTAAATATTTAACCTATTTGTGCTTTAAGTATTCTATGCCAAAGGTAATTGAAAAATTAAAGCTTTCATCCTGTAAGTTGAGCGTTTGAGCAGTTCATGTGTAAATTTAGCAGATAATCTCTGAGCTGGAAAGATGCTGAGGTGGATTTACATATGGCAACACCAGAGCATGTCATACTCATTTCAGCAGTATAACAACTCTGATTCAGGCACCCACAGGATAACATGTTGAATCCATTACTTTTTGAAAGCTGCTCTTGGAAAAGAAGGGATCTTAATTGAATGTGTGTGTTGAGGAGGATAAGGGTACCGGATGCCTGAAATTAAGTTTGTCTGTAACCTTCAAGGCAGTATGCAAATTAATGAGATGTAGAATTGCCACTACATCTGTTACCATTTGCTCATATTTAGGAAGAACACTTAAAAAAATATTCCTGTTATGGAACCCTATTTGCTGAAAATAATATAATTTGTGCATACACATTCATGCTGTGTATTTAGTGCTTGAGGAAAGCAACTAAATGGAATACTTTTCTTCTCCTTTATATTAATATTTAATTAAAAGCTCAAGATGTTCTTTTTTGACAGATACTCTTTTAGCCATAGGAAAAATATATCTACAGTAACACTTTTCTTGTTTGATCTCTTTTTTTTTGGGTCAACTTACTTTCATACACAGACACACACAGATACTGCATTCCATGATAGAGACACAATGCTGTTAGCAATTTTTATGCTTGAGGCCAGGGAAATTGTATCACACTTGTTTTTCACTCCCGATCAAGAACTGTAGCTGTAGCATGACAAAAACAAAAATAGAGAAAAGGCTTTGAAGGTTTCAAATGCTGAAATTATTAAGTCTGGCTTGTTAAAGTGGTTACTTGTTCACAGTAGCATTTGCTGCCTTGCTAATGATCATCTGGTTGGGATGGATCCAACCAGTGTATCTGATACAGAAGTTTGAAATTTCACAATAAACTGTTTCACTAAGACTTTGGGGAAGGAATGCAAGGGGGGGATGGAGGAGGAGGAGAAGCAAGAAAAAAACCCCAAACAATCAGAACTACAGTATCATGAGATGCAGAACATTCTTTTTAAAAAAGTGATTTCTAAGTCAAAGAGTATTATAAAATTGATACCCAAGTTCTTCACTTATGGCACAGTCAAAATTCCCACCGGAAATAACCTTCTTTGTAATCTAACAATCACAATGTTTGAAGTTTTCCATGTACCTGTCTTTAAAATACAGTAAAAGAAGGGAAAATTCCATGTATTCTTACCGTATACCTATGTAACACAGGAAAGATAGAGCCTTGTGTGCCCATAAGGCACAGATGCCCTAATTAACAGATCCTCAAGCAGACAAAACTGTCTGTTTTCAATTAAATTAATGACTGTATAGTGATTTTCAAAAGTGCCTCAATTCACCATTCTGTTTGCTTCTGACAAATTATTACTCTAGAGACCAAATCTTCCGTCAATGATTTATGGAAAATTTTAATAGAATCATTCTGAAAAGAAAAGGGGCTCTGCCACAGGGAAGTGTAGAGACATGTAGAAATAACACAACTCTTACTGATTACTGATATTAAATATCCTATTGATATTAAAAATATTAGTGCAATGCTGATGTCTCCTAATATTAATACTAGCACAGATGTACCTTCCATTAATGTAGTTTCACCTCAGCTGAGGCTATGATTAAAAGTGGAATATAGTTGTGTTCTTCTAAATTTTTGTCTTAATATTAATGAATGTGATGGACCACTGATGATTTGAAGTGTTAGCTTAGTAAATCAGAAAATCTATCCAATAGAGCTTACATTTAGGCAACATAATGATGACTTTTAATTAGATAAAGATGTCTTGAAGCTTGGAATACACATTTCAAGGTGGTTCAAGGTTAAAAAAAAGAACTAATGTGGACAAAAAATTAAAAAATTATTAATAATAAAAAAATCATATCTCTTGAAAAATAGTTAAGAGCAGTATATTATGAACTAGCCAGGGTGAAAACTATTAGCTGCGTACAACAGCTGCATCCAGACGTCTTTCTTAGTGGCCTAGATGCCATCCTTTGCATTGGCACAAAGACCATGCAGTTCTAAGCCTGCACCTGCCATCTGACAAGACATCCCTATGCATATGCATCATGCATGAGCTCTACACATTTGAGAAAACTTAATTGTATCTACTCCATGAGCAGTGCTCAGGGTATATCTCCTTTTACTACACCTTTACTGATTTCGTGTTGGAAGACTTTTGGAAAGAAATGTCAGACCCAGCCATGTGTAAGTTTAACCACGTGTATGCATGGCATACAGGGTACTACATCTTTTCCCTGTAACTCATTTCCCATCTCTGAGCTTCCTGAACTTTTTCACTATGAAGGTGGCAAAGATACTGGAACAGGTTGCCCAGAGAAGTTGGGGATCCCCTATCCCTGTAAGTGTTAAAGTCCCTGGGGCTTTGAGCAACCTGCTCTAGTGAAAGGTTCCCTGCCCATGGCACTTGGGTTGGAACTCAGTGATTATTTAGGTCTCTTCTAACCCAAACCATTCTATGATTCCTCCATGCAGGACACAAAGAAAAGAATATGTATTTCAAGACTGCATTTGCAATTCTCAGAGAAGGCAAAAAACTTTTTTTTTTAATGGTACAAACAAATGATTGCCTTCAGTTCTTGTGATATATACCTCTTTTCTGTTTATTATCACAGTAATTTTTTTCTGCATGTAGTTAAATAGTCACCCAAATAATCTGTGGGGGAAAAAAAGTTACATTTCAAGACACTTCAGAAAAGATTTTCATAAAAGGGGACAGAGAGCACTGAAAGGGCATAGAGAGCTTTAACTGCCACTGAAAATTAATCAGAATTTTATGCATGCATTTCAATATTTAGGTTTTTTTTAAAGAAACATTCAACCAATAAAATCCAACACATAATTCTAGAGAGGAATCAAGCTTGTGACAACCCTGTTTTTAGCCAGCTGGGACATCTTTTATTAAATTTGGTTTTTGTGATTGGTTTGAAGGGAGGTAGTAAATATTTTAGAAATTCTAGCTATGAGGAGGTTAAACTGTGAGTTCACAGATGAAAAACAGTCTGAGGCATTGTCTTATTTCTAGGAAACATAAAAACCTCAATTCCTTCCCCTGTTTCTAGAAGAAGATTCTGCATAAGTCTCTTCCTGTCCCTACTGCTCGTCCACTGCAGACACACAGCACTTCAGTTTCTTGTGAATTTCTAGGCAGGTGCATACACTAGACAGCAAAGGGAAGAAAGATTACAACATCACTGAATGCACCACAAAGCCTATCCCTGGCATTTAGGCCGATGGAGGTGGCAGAGCAGCTATAGCAGCTTGAAAAGCATTTGTATCCAGATGGAGTTTTCTATCACTCTCTGAGAGAATTACTGTGCTCCCCTGAAATCCTGTGTGTTACAGTCATAGGGAAATTATGTCCTGCTAGAGTAATAGTTTTATAGAGGAAAAGTGAAATAATGCATTGCTTGTTCTGAGTGCTATGAGAGATGAGGCCTCTGAGGCATAAATCCTGCTGAAACACGTGTAGAGAAGGAGGAGTCAGGGCTAGTGAAATCTTATCTGCATTGTCTTTCTTGGAGTCATCCCCACAACCTCAAACTTCAGCCCAACTTTGCCTAGAAGCAACTGGATGTTGCAGTCAAAAAGATAGCCAGGTAGAGAAGGTACATTTGTGCAATAGATGTAACCAAGGAATCAGTCAGAAGTGAAAAGGGGACTAAATTTCTGGAAGGAAAAATGTGCACTTTAAGAACCTGTAGCTAAGAAAATGCCAATTTTATAGTCATTACCATTTCTATATCCCAGGTAGCCTGATTAAATAACATTTTAGAAAGACCAATGAGCTGTCTTATGCTACTGTTCAAGATTTTATTGCATGCATGAGGTAAATCATGACAGAAAGCCCTAAGGCAGTCTTTGAAATGAAACCTACATGGGTTATGATGAAGGGAGATGAGAATTGGGCTTTTCACGCACTGTTAACCTTTAAGAGATAACAATTAAGTCCAAAATAGGCTGTGACAGTCATCTGGATGAGTGTCTTATTGTAGGTATAATGGAAAGATGCTAATACAGGAATAATTTTATCAAAGTGATAAGCTTGGAAAATTAGAACAGAATAGAACAGTTGATTTAGAAGGAACCTACAGTGACCATCTGGTCCAACTACTTAAGTCTAGTCCAACTCCCTTCATCTAGTCTAACTGTGTAGACAAAGAAGAAGAATGCCAAAAGATGCATTCAGCATACTTTTGAATGGATGGACATTGAACAATATCACATTTGAGAGTGTTGGAAAATAAAAGATCATAATAAAAAAAATCACAGGAATATGGACTTAAAAATATATTAAAGATGTTAGATAAACACTAGGTACTTAAAAATTACATTGATGTGCATATTATTGCTTACTATTTAGATGTATTGCTTCAGGTGTCTCACATGAAACAGATTATTCTTATTCCTTGATTCAAAGGAATTTGCAAACATTTTTGAAACCTAAAAATTTGGATTTTTGCCAAAACAAAAACGGAAGCAAAATGCCTCAACTGTCATGAACACATAATTGAGGTATCAATTTTATTTATTTCTCTCTTTGGGAAATAAATATTTCTCTCTTTCTCTCTCTTAGTCCAAAAGTTTCGTATCAGCCCATCCATAGCAAAAATAAAACCCAAAAAACACTCAAGAATATTAATTATTTAGCCTATTTCTATAGTTCATAATTGCACCAAAAATATGCCAATGAAATTGTGTTTATACAAATCTAGTAGAAATTTTGCTCTCATTTTCTTGAATGGGATGGATGTATTAACTCTCTTTTAGGATCAGCCTGGCCTAGCTTTAAATACACATCTGCAATCAAGCACAGGCGTCACAAAGTGGGGATATTAAAACAACTAATTTATGTACGGAATTATAAAATTCCCTCCCCCCCCCCCCCCCCCCCCCCCGCCGGAGACATATCTAGTTGGTTCTGTTGGTTCTGCACTTTTTTCTTTTTAAATGGAAAGCAATGTGGATCGTTAATGTCATCTGTCTGGAAGATTTTTTAGGAAGATTTTTTACTAACAGAAATAGCGTAACATATGAACAAAAAGGCTTTGACCTGTTATGAAGGTGAAAAATGACAACAACATGGTATGCAGATTTTCAAATGGCATCTGAAAAGCAGGATCATAAAATTATATAGTTTTACTCCTTCCTTTTTCCACCCATTTTTTCTTAATGGTTATTTAAATGGTTCAGGCTTCTTTACTCAGCACCATGTTCTAAGGCAATCAACATCCTAAAAATAATCTTTCTGCATGCATACATTAGTTAATAGTCATTTAATACATTTCTAATTGCAAGGCGTGTCATGTCTTAGCCATTTTAGAATACATTTTCTCCTGGAATGACCTTTAGGATGCTGTGTGTGTGTGTACACGCACACACATACATTATTCACGTACTGAAGCACAGCTCTGTGTAGAATACCAGGGGTGGCATGGACAGGAGCCCTCCCTACTTGCAGCATTTCTGTGACAGAAAGAACTAAATTTGTAAGGAAAGCATACAAAAGTATGAGGTCTTTAAACTATAGCCTAATTCAACCTTTGACAAAGAGGGAAGGATTCTTTGGTTTTTTTTCTTTAAGGTTCAACATAAGTACAATAAGTACAATAGCCTGCTTGTATCTCCACAAATCATAGCTGACCCATACTATTTGTCTTCCTTTAGCATTAGTTTTGTAAAATCATCTCTTTTTATTTCAGTGTCACAGCAAAGCTTTCAAAGAGGTCTGCCAGTAAGAAAGAGGTTTGATATTTATAACTCAGCAAAAATATTGTAAACTGATTATGTGAGTAGAAAATCAGTAAGCATAATGTATGTTTCTCAGTTCCCAACTTCTGCTTCAATTAAATTACTATCTGAAGAAAATTATACTAGTGACTTACTATTCTCTGTAATAGCAAATGGACGTATTTTCTCCTGGTACAGAATAAGTCCCTAAATTGCTAGTGTTGAGCCTATACCTCAGAAAGCTAAGCCTAAATACTTCCAAAAGTGATGAGAGATTACTATTTTTTCTTCCTTCTCCTTTTTTCTGGCTTTTTTCCCCTCCTAGGTTTCTTCACACTAACAGTCTCATGATTGAGGTTTGTAGAGCTGGTAAAAAAGATGCTTTAATTGCTTTAGGATGCAGAAAGTTCAGTTAAAAAAAAATTCTGCCAGATGCTCATTACATATCTAGCTACATATTTGTAAAGGTGTAACATCTTTCTCACATACAGAGAAAGGGGAGATCCAACAATGCCAGAGGGAGTCTGTAATGCTATTGTAAGTCAGCAAACAGATCCATACCTAGATTATATATATGGGAAACCACAAACAGTTCTGCAAGCCTTTTTCTTTTAAAATTTAAAGAAAATAATGTTGGAGGTCAGACTAAAAAATTAAAACCACATCCTGTGTTTAAAAAGACAGGGAAAACGAAACTGTATGTACATTCCTCTTATTGCTTCACATTTCTTTTGCTTTGTTGTGAATAGTTTCACATGGCAGTGAAAAGGAGAAAGAGCATAAAAAGCTTTCAAGTTATTATTCAGAAAACAAAACAAACACCACTGGCATGAATACACATTGTGATGATTACTCAGTTTTGCAAATACCAGCTGAGTATAAAAAAATTAGTACACTGTAAATGCTTTTCAAGTTTTTATTTTTACAAAGGTTTAAAGATTAAATAAAAAAGCTGTTGCAGTGAACCATGGCCAATGCCAGGGTCAGCTGGATCAAGTGGACCAAAAGGTCCATCGGTTTGATGCCTCCACAGCCCAAAAGCCTTGAAGTCACAGGGAGCACCCATAAGGCTGTGAAAAATATGTAGATCTGTGCCTTACCATTGGCTGCTGCCCTCCCCTCCCCTTATTTCTCATATTTGGTGGTCTTTCCAGAGAGTTCTGTGTTCCTCGGTAGTTAATTGGCCTGTGTTATACCTCCCCTCCTACCCCGTCTCCCATTTGCTGTAATTCTCTTTCCCCGCCTTTGTAGCACCTCCTAACTGATATATCATTGGTTACTGTGTGTTTTCCACACCCATATTGTAGGGGTATAACACTCCAGGTCAGTCCCATTTTCTCAGCTTCTCCATGGTTTTCCTGTGTTCTTCAATAAATCCTCTCTGCCATGAAGAAGTTCCTCCTCTTCTTTCCTGCCTCCTTCATGCACCTTCACCATCGGTGGGCAAGGTGAACCCGACCAGGAGCTTTGCCTGCCCTCCTGTGCTGTGATCGGCCTCCGTCCTCCCCCTCGGGGCAGGCAGAAGATTGCCCACTGCATATATACTGTCAAGAGGCAGAAGTAGCTTGTACATTATCAGATCCAGTTTTCTATTCAGATAATTGACTTAATACATTGCTTGTACCAGGCAGGTAATTATAATTTATCAGTCAAGACCTGGGGAAAAAAAAACAAAAACCAAGAACAAGCATATGAGCACATTAAGGAATTAAGATGATTCATTTTAATTAATCTATTGAGAAGCAGATATGATTAAATAGTGTTTGATTATTGGCAGCTTGGCAATATTAGGTTATTCCAAGGATTGATTTATGAATTATTATTTTGAAGTGGTTTTAAATTGACAAACTTCTGAAGATTCCATTTGTTTTCCTTTTCACATACACACATACACTCAAGTGAACTTAGATGAAAACTGAAGTTGAAATTAGCAGTGGCCTGAGGGCATTTCTGTAATTACTAGGCTGTTTAAAATATATCAGTATCATGTCTAATATAATAAAAGTAAAGTCACTGCTGTAGCATAGCTAAGAACAAGAGACCCTGCAAAAGGCTGTCAGATTCTGTTAGATGAAATCAGAGCTATACTAAATGCATTATCTGTGTGATTATGGCCATGGTCCTTACCAGGAAATCATCTGCAAAAAGAGGTCCTGCGATAGGTCTGACTGTTTTTTACCTTTTTTTTTTGTTTGTTTGTTTGCTTGATTGTTTCTAGGTTTTGTTTTGTTTTTTCCTAAAGTTAAAACAACATGATGAGTAACAGGACAGCAAACAAAAATCAAGATGTTAGGCTGCCCAAAAATGGAAGATTTATCTGTTAGATTGTATCATAGAAATGGGCTTAATATTTCATATTATATTTATTAAGAATTTCCAAGTTAAAGGGATTTCTTTCTCTGCATTAAGAAGAGCCACTGACAGAAAAAGCTAGGCAAATGTTAAAATGATGAGAAAAAAGCGCATCAAGGTTTTGGTACTTAATGTCCTCAGATCGTGAACTGATGTCCAAGCATTCAGAACTTTTCAGGGACAGACAAATGCACATGCAAAGTGTGCTGCTGTGGTTAGGAACAGGATGCTAGAGCCTAAATCAGGTCCACACAGTTCTTTGCACCAGGTGAGACATATGGCCAAAAACAATGCCAGGGCGGCAAAAACACCAACCTGGAGAATGCAGGTGTTTTGTAGAAGTGGGTAGGATACACAAAATCTGTTGAGCAGACCAACATCCTGCCAGAAGCCAAAAGCAACAAATAGATTTGCTTTGTAATTAGGGAATAGTGCACACTGTCACTCACTCTTGCAATGCAGTCGTCCGTCTCCTGGAGAGCCGAGTGTAACCAGGTGGCTGTTTCCAGGCTTTGGCTGATTGACAGCGTGTGTGGCAGCATTAATGAGTCTCTTAAGTTATGTCTATTTTGGTCGTCTGAGCTTGAAATGCCCCAAGCCACGGAATATTTTAACTAGTCAGCTTGGTATTTTTATGGCTTCAGGGGTTCTGGTTTTGTCTTTTTTGTTTGGTTGGATGGTTTCTGTTTTTCTTTTTATTATGGAAAAGCATTTTTGTGTCTAAATAAAGTTGCCTTTGCAACTAGCATGTAAAAAGCCCTGAAAGGTATCAATATAGAAGTAAAACATTTTTTTCCACTCAATTATTGCACAAGGGACACATTTAGTTTAGGATGTTCGACAGCTCCAAAGAGAAAATAAATCTGGGTTCAATTCATAAAAGCCTAGGGCAACTAAATAAACCTTCTAAAATGACATTGAAGTTGGAGGAGGAGGTGATTGTTTCTGTGACCACAAAGAAAACTGATCCATTCTGTAGAGACTTAACAAAAAGATACAGATTTTTTTTTTTTTTTAAATAAAGTAATTAAGGAATATTTAAGGCTGGGAAAAAAAATTGAGGTAATTACTCTGGTAGGTTGCTTTTGTAAGAGTTGTGTGGTTGTCTCCAGTCCTCCTTATTGAATGTATAGAGAGAGAAATATGTGTCAAAGACTGGCCTTAGGAAAAGGCCTGGAAACTACAAAGTGTTTTAACTACATGACATTGTTAGGCCTTACCAACTATCCAGACCACCACTTGGGTGAATTCCTTCACTCTACAGTAGTCTACTATTCTCTTTCTTTTACTAATTTTTGTGAAAACACTTTTGTATTCCCAACTTTCAGAGACATGTTGTGGAATAATGTTTCTTTGATGGCAGTGATCAGGGTTGATCAATATTTCTGAGTTATCAGCAGAAAAAAATTCTGTCATTGTTTCTTAATTTCTGTAACTGCAGCTTTCATTAACCTTTCTGCTCAATATAAACCACAATATTTAAAAAAAAAAAAAAGGACAGGACTATATATAGCCCATTGGTTAAGTAACATACAATCAGTAGGTTAATTTCCCCTTATAGCCATTGTTAACTTTTTGCATTTACAAGTTTTTAATGTAACATAATGACAAAGAATTTAAGCGTGTAAAACAGATCTATATATCATTTAATACTATTTACCCTTAATTAATTTATTTTTATTTATTTATCCATAATTTATTTCTTTGTTCATCTGGTTTCCAATCATATTTTAGTTTTTGCTCTTTGCTTTTCCTCCTTTTTTTTGTTATAATTTCTCCTTCCAGATCACCTTAATGCATTAAAAATATTTTTTTCTAAAAAAAAATTTTGCTTTTTCTCTGTCAAATCCATACATACAACTCTCAAATACCCTGAAAAATTTAAATATATTTAAAATGTTTTCTGATATTTGCTCTTAATAGAAAGCATTTAGTGAAATACATAACTTTTACAAAAAAACAAAGCTGGGAAAATTCACTCCCTCTTCTCCTGCCTAGTATGTCCCTATATTCTCAAGATATACAGGACAGTAGGGTGACTTTCAAAGAAACATTACATGAGATATGAACATCTTAATAAAAGCATGAAGGAGGGAAGGCTAGAAAATTGCTGTGTTAAGTTCTCCAAAGGAATGAGTTAGAGCTTGCATCTCATGTCCTTATTTTGCACTGGGGTGAAATACCTGGAGATTAGGAAGCTGTAATTTGCAGTTATTCTTTCTCTTTGATCTACCATGTTCAATTCAAGTGAAGAATGTGCCAATAACATTTCTAAGCCATACTGCTGAGGCTTTCAGGCACTAAAATGGAATTATCTAGTAAAAAACAGATGTTCTATCTCCTTAAGTATTTACTATTTACTTTCATAAACAGGTAAAAAAAAGCTGACAAAAAAGTCTCAAACATAAAAAGAGGAAGAGAAAAACAAAAGCATTCAGAAAAAAAAGAATTATAACTGTAAGCAAAACTGACTAAAAGAAAATGAGAAGCACTAAA
The DNA here is from genome assembly GCF_000738735.6 of Corvus cornix cornix. Classification (NCBI taxonomy): domain Eukaryota; kingdom Metazoa; phylum Chordata; class Aves; order Passeriformes; family Corvidae; genus Corvus; species Corvus cornix. The sequence continues at coordinate 72,319,560 of NC_046332.1, forward strand.
AACCTAGCTAACCAAAGTATTGATAAATATTGAACAAAGTAGAATACTTGTTTAGCTATTAATTGTTCTACTTATGAAAAACTTGAAAGCACGCAGGTATTCTTCTCTCACCAGGAATTCAATATGCAAAAGATGAATGAGATTAAGTTTAAATTCAAAACATCTAAAGTGCATAAATGGATGGTTCTACACCCAGATTCCCTAAAGATCTCTAAACTAGGGTTCTCGGTTGATTATACAATTCACAGAAAAATTTAGGTTCTGTATTTTAGAACGAAAGAGCTTCATTTCAGAATACTTTTGACACTGACTTAAGATACTGAAGTTTTACGGCTTTTATGACATTTAGCAAAATGTCTACTTGAAAAACAACACACAAACTTGGTTTTGCTCACTCACCTAGGAATGTACAAATCTCACGGGAGAACAAGGACACTTGTTAAGGACAACTGAATCTGTAAGATTGAAAGACCCAGATGATTCTTCCCTCCTGTCTCCCTAGAAGCTATACTACTGATTTTCCCTGTCCTGGTGAGATTCCATTCCCCAAAAGGCCCATATGGGCCTCTTGAAGATCAGCCAACTCTTGCATGCCTCCACCCGAATTGCGACATGCCAATGTCTCACAGCACTACTTGTAACTTCTGCTGGTTTCTGTCTCTGGTTTTGGGCATCTTTAGTCTTTTCGCATACCATGCTCAGCAATTTCGCATCGTCTCTTCTGTCAGATAGCAGAACAGTATAAAATACTGGGGAAAATCCTCTAATTACTTACCCTTGTACAATAACTTAATGTTCACACCTCTCCTCTCAGCCCAGCAAACAAGAGACCTAAACTGGACTCCCAGTGTAACTATCAGGTAGCAGAAACTGAATTCTCCTGTCTCTCAGGAAAACACCTTAATTGAGAGTTGATTCTGGCTACAAGGCAGGGGAAATGTTATTTGTTGTTCTTCTCTGGGAGATTTTAGCTGTGTAGTAAATAGTTACAGATTTACCAGCTCAGGCAGGGATCAAGAAAGGATGTTACTTGGTAGTTTCAGCAACTGAGAAATCTCAGACTTTGATTTAGTTGCTTGGTTTGGGGTTGTTGTTGTTGTTTTTGTTTTGTTTGTTTGTTTTTCTGTTTGTTTGTGTGGTTTTTTTTAGCGGGGGAGAGGGTAAAATACAGAATTAGGAAGGAAGAAAAAACAGCAATCTCATCCCCAGTCTGGTGTGGGTTTACTTGAAAACCAAAGACTGTATTTCCTGCATATTTTAGTAGCCATTGTGTCTGTGTTTCTCTTACTTAGTTTTATTACTCCAAACCCTTGACTTCTTTACTACATAGTAAAGAACTTTTCACTGCACAATAAAGCCACTTCAGAAAGCTATGTAGTTCACTTCTCATTTTCAAGCTTAGCTTTGATTTAGTTACCAAAGTGTTTTTGGAAATTAGAGCTCAGAAAATTTGAATCTCCTTGGTAATGAAAAGCAATAATTTGCCTGACAAATATTTCATCCATTAGGCAGTAATAGAAAGGGAGACTAAGCCCAGGTGTGTAGGAAAGAAACCAACCACATTATATTTTAGTGGAGTTCAAATATTTAGGCAAATAGCAGGAATTCATTGACAACTGTTACAACAGTGAGGTTCTTGGACAGGATGAATAAACTGCAGAGTCTGCTTAGGATTATGCCAGAACATCAATGACAACACACTCATATTCATCAAGACTCAGAGCATCCCTTCTGAGCAGCTCTAGGAGTGCTTGAAAAATGTTACATTAATAAAAAGTGTGGGAATGGTCAGGATCTGAATCAGGAATTTAGGTCATAATATTAGACCTAGTTGTTTCCATTCCACTTAAGCCTTACTTCAGACCTCTAAGATATTATCTGGAACTTGTCATAAGCATATTGTAAATGTTTTTGAACTTTTCTAACCTGCAAGTTTTTCTCTTTTAAATAACCCGCTGAATTTACTGAGGTATAAATTTGAGATATAAATACCAGATCTAATTTATATTATAAAATAAATTGTTCATATTTGCTTCAAATTTTGTTTCTTTTGTGGCAAAAGTAACATCAGAGTTTAATAAATACATTGTATAAAATAAATTTTCCTGTGCCTGGAGGAATAGAAACAATAAAAAAGGGCTTAAAAAAAGAGTAACAATTAATTTTTTACAAGTCTCTTCTAATTTTAGATTTAAAATTCCAGAACAGCAATAAACCACATTTTTTCCTTGATGGAGGGAACTGGAAATAATATGCTCAGGATTTCTTACATTAATAAAAATGGAAATCAAAATCAAAATGTGACACTAAGAATGAAGGCAAGTACCTCAAACTCATAGAAACATATATTCCAGATTGTATAAAACATTCTAAAATACTATATTAAAATTCTTTCTTCTTACTCCCAAAGCGAAAGGAAAGAAAAACTGAAACTGATAAATCTTATTGAAAAGACTACCCCATCAGCTTTATGGTTTGTTATTCATTATTTTTAAAAAAAAATTATTTTCCCAAATGGAGGTTAAATTTTGCTATTCCAAATTAGTCTATGAGTTATCTTCTACACCTGTTATGTGACACTGCACCCTGAAAATATCAACTTAAGCTTCTTGTCATTTCCACCTTACACCAACCATTTTATTCAGTTGATTTGCACTACCTTTGGCTATGTTGTGAATTAAAGTTACATATATATTCTTTTTCCAACTAAAACAGTTTTCTGAACCAGTGCAGGAACTACTAAGGGAGACAAACAAGTGGAGGATGTGCAGAGGGACAGAGGCAGGTGCTATGAACTTGCATTGACACTAAGTTCTTCGTAACATCTATGCACGTGGCAAGTTTTTCGTGTAGACTTCCTTTATAGTGGATAGATAGAAATAAATTTAGTCTGAAAGTTTGACACTAAACTTTCAGAAACCAGGATTTTTCACAGTTGTCTGCTAGTGATATGTGATAATACTTCAGGTATTTTAACTGGACATATAAAGCACAGGGACTGCTGCTCTAAAAATAGCTAACTCATTAGAAACAGAAGCTAGAAACAGAAAAGGAACATGCAGAGCTAAGAATGAAGAACTGTTTTGAAGCACAGTGATCAATTTCTTGTGTGCCACTTTGCTAAGACCAGGTCTCTTTTAGCCACTGTTTTGTCCAATATCAGCAGGAGAAGACTGCGGTTTCATCTTCAGAATTCTGGAGGAAAATCAGTGGTTTTAAGCTTGCCCATCAAAAAACATTCTGGTGTAAAAAGTCATCTTTCTTCTGCTCTGTTGCATTCACCACAAATGATATTCCATTAAATGAACAGTATAGTATCATATACTTGCATTTAAAACCATAATTCTAGTATCTAAAACATATGTTTTACAATATGCAGCACAGCTTTTATCTTGATTATAGAAGGGTAAGTCATCTTGGTCCCCAAACTTTTTCTTCTGTTGCAAAATTGAGCTTTGTCTTTTTCTATTTTATAATGCTTTCTACTGCATATCATATTTCATTTTGACTGATAGAAATTGATAACCTTTTTATTATGGTTTTCAGACGTTTAAGTCATTGTTACACTGGAATGGGCGCAGGGGAGAGAGCCATTAGGATGGTCCAGAGCTGGAGTACTGGTCCTCTGAGGAGAGATTGAGTAACCAAGGATTTTTCAGCCTGGAGAAGAGGTCACTGTGGGAGACCTAAGAGCAGCACCCGTAGCTATGGGAAGGTCAGCAAGGACACAGAACCAGGCTCTTCACAGCAGTGGGTGGCTGGAGGACAAGAGAACATACACATGAATTAAACAAGGAAAATTCAGAGAGATTTTCTTTTCCTTTGTGGACAGTCAAGTAATGGAATAGATTGCCCAGGCAGGATGAACTGTTTCAGTCCTCACTCGTTCTCAAGACCTAACCGGACACAACCTTAGGCATCCTTATTTTATGTCAGACTTGGTCATGCTCTGAGCTGCACATTGGGCCAAAGCCTTCCCAAGGTCCTGCCCACCTGAATTATATCTCTATGAGCATATGTTTACCTTAATAGATTGGAAAAAATTTCTTTTACTGTTTCTTCCAGTTTGTGCACACAATGACTTGAAAATAACATAGGAATTTCCACAATATGATAAATTGGTCCTCATGGATAAAGTGTGTCTTTTGTTTATCTTGTTATTAATTTTTCTTCATTCAGATATTAGTACTTCCTTCCAAGTGACAATCAGTATTTATATTTATTATATATACTTAGTATATTGATAAATATTTTAAAGTATATAAATATTAAATGCATTAGTAAATAACTTGAATTTTAATTAAAATATCTGTATCTTTTTTTTCCCATCTTCACTTTTTGTTTTAATACATGATCAGTTCTGACCCACTTCTGGGCTTACACACTGATTTTCTGTGCTGTTCAAAACTGCAATAAAATAAGCAGCATTATATTTAAAATAATAGTGGTTCCTCTGAAGCATGAAGCTCTGCAGAAAATGTGCTCTTGGGAAATGGGTATCCTCAGTGTTGCATGAAGTCAAAGCAAAGAGGTCACCCTTGGTCCAAAGGATTTCTTTCTAAATACATCACAGGAGACATACAGATAGAAAAAGCTAAAATACAGGGAAACTGCACTGTTAGTTTCACCGGTAGTGACCTTTGCCTAGGTATCATTGAGCCTATATATTTGGAGGGTTTTTTGGAAGTCTAAGTTTTCTGTCTCTAAGGGTTGTCTTGGATTCTGTCTGACTTCTCTTTTTCTTTTTTTTTTTTTAATTTTTTTCAGATGACACACATTTAGATGGAATTTCCTGTAATTCAGTTTGTGCCCATATTCTCTTGTTCTCTTACTGGATACCTCTGAGCACAGACTGTCTCTGTTTTCTTTACATTCTTCTGTCAGGTATTTATCAGTATTACTAAGGTCCTCCTGAGCCTTCTGTGCTCCAGCCTGAACAGATCCCTGCAGTGGGGAGGAATTCTCATGCCCAGCTGCTACATTCCATGTAAGTGGTGGTTCATAGCACACTACAGACATCAAACAGGAGGTGGTCCAGGTGCTGGAGCACAGATTCCTCTGTAGCCCTCAGAGAAGATCGTGGTAAAGCAGGTGTTATGAATGAATGATGTGGGTTTAAATCAGCTCCTGTCTTTTGCCCAGGCCTCTGGCAGCAGGCAGTCATGTTATTGAGGTAACCAGCACCCCAAGACCTCACTCTCATTCACAAGTTCTTTAATAATGGCTGATTTGGTCTATTATACAATGGATTATTTATTTATAGACACAAAACTAACAGACGTAAGACTTAAAACAGACTGTTACTACACAGGGATAAGACAAAAAGGGAATACTAGTTTTATACACGTGGAGTTAAAGGTACCATTAAATTTCCAGCTAGCTATGAAATAGTATAACTTAGGATTCAGTGTTTCTTACCATCCAATCTTGATGGAGTACACATCGAAAAATCCACTCTCTCAATTCCCGGGAAAGGGACCTGGTGTTGGTCCAAGGATCCAGGGAGAAATCCTCTTACACCTTTCCAAGGAGTGTGTAAGTGTCTTCTGCTTATGTGATAATTGTGTGGGCTTTTATAGACATAAGAACCGTGTCTTTTGGTCAAGAATATTTCTTTCATCTCTTCCCACATTTGCTTTTCAGACTAAGATGTTGATTCTTAGCTGGGGGCCTGAGCCCTTTTGGATCCAGATATACTCCATGCTGGGCCTGTGTCCTGCCCGAGTTCTCTCTTGCATATGCACCAATCATCTGTGGTAGAGAGGGGGTAGACATGTCCTGCCACAGCAGATTATTCCAATTCTGCCTAAGAAGGACTGCAGTGGAGTAGATACCCACACTGTTAACCAAGAGGGAATTCACATCAAAGCAAGTGGATAGCACTTGAAGGGAAACTGCAGTCCATGAAGAGTCTGCACTGGAGCAGACTGCTGGCAGGAATGAAGGCGCATGACCCATGCTTTTTCCCAAATGACTGCATTCCATTTAGAGAACTAATGCTGGAGCAATTCTTGATGCAAAATCATATGGGAAGGACTCACATTGGAGCAGTTCTTGGAGGACTGTATCCCACAGGAGGTACCTCATGTTGGAGCAGGGGATGAGTGTGAGGAAAGACTGGCAGAAACAAAGAGTTATGAACTGACCCTGACCCTCATCCCCCATCCTACTGTACTGTTTGGGGGAGGGGAAGGAGGTAGAAGAGCTGAGAATAAAGCTTAACATGGGAAGAAGAGGGAGGTGAAATGAAAGTGGGTTGATTTTTGTTTTCATTTGTCACTATCCTGACCTGTTATTAACTAGCAATAAATTAAATTAATTTCCTCAAGTCAAGTCTGTTTTGTCCATGATGGTAACTGGTGAGTGAGCTCGTGACACTTATTTTGTCCCAGAGTTATTACATTTTATTTTTTCCCCCATGCCCTTGATAAGTTCAACTCACCACACAAATCTATGAGAATTTTAACTTAGAAGAAAGGCTGAGATTTCATTTTGGACAGAATTAAACTGATCTATAAGAGAGAGATGCACATATAACTGTTTGAGCAATATTAAGCTGAGGTAGAGAAAAACCAGAACCAGATGGAAAGAATCCTGAGGACCCCCAGCTGAAAGTTGAAACAAGTGACTAAGATTTTCTGAAGAGAAGGAGAAATTTTATGCAACTGACAGTTGGAGTGCATTTTATCTTCAAAAGCAATTAATCCAAATTAAAAATATACTGCAGATAACCATCTGTATGCTGGACTTCAGAGGCCCATTTGAGAATTTTGTAATCAGCCAAAATTAACTTTAAAGGCATCAAGGCTTGCAACAAATGAAAAATGTTCTCCACCATTTTTTATTTGACATTTATAGGTTAGTAAGGGGGAGTCTGGAACTTGAGGGAAATGACTATTCACTCAAGATCTTCTTCATAACAAACAATTCCTTTAATGGAACAAAAAGGGACTTGAAGATGTGGTCCAAAGCTGAATTAAACACTAGCTTTCTCTTGAAATGTATATTAAAAAAAGTCCTTTTTTTTACTTCAAATTTCCTCCTTCAAAAGGAATAGAACTAGAAATTCCCTATGGATGTATATAATCTACTTAAAAGATTGAGTAAAAGTGTACTCTGAGTCTGAGATTTACAACACAGGATTTTATTTAAGCATAATTATTATTTATCAGTGTCTTGCAAAAAGAGTAATAGTAGTTACTTTTATAATTGTCTACACTGAAGTTTCAGTCCTAGTAATTTCTTCATATTTAAATTCATAGCATCCTATGTTTTAAGTTATGTTTGCAAAGCAAAATAAAATGGAGAAAATTATTAGAGAGGAAATTTTACAAATATTTGGCATAAGTTTCAATTAATTTTTCCTTGTTCTCCTTTCATTATTATTTCAGTTAGTTTGTGTAGAGGAACAACCATCCTTAATGAGCACATTTCTCAGTATTTGTACTAGGAATGTTTGTGTACCTTTTCAGAAAGACCTCACTCTCTATGGCTCATTGTAGTAGAAATATCTAAGCTATAATTACAATCAAAGTATACCTCCAATTTAAACTCTTTCTTTTAAAAAGCTTTTTAATTTAATATCCATTAATTTTAGAATTTTGCACTAATCTTTAATTGTGAGATTATTGTTCATTTTATCTGTGAAGTTTTATAGTTGAATTTACAATATGTTAGATCTTTTTTTAAAACGTTGCACAACTTTCCCCTGACCTTTTTTTTTTTTTCCTAAGGAACAGGGAATTCAACTAGATGACTTTCTGTTTAGACAAGGAAGATGTGTAGAGGTTAATATTCACATCTCAGCAGGAAGCAGAAATGTTGCCAGTGAAATCAGATGAGGTAATGATCAGCTTCAATACGTAAATAGATGGAAGATTAGGGGTATCTGTATTTATTTAACCATTTGGCTCTGAAATAACACTTAAAGCTTAAACTGAATACCTAGATAAAACTACACGCCCTTTGCTTATTTTTCTTACTTTTGTTCTGTAGACTAACCTTTTGTTTCTATGTCTTAATTTGGTGTTATAAATTGTCTAAGTCAAAATTAATATAAAAAAAATTGTTTGGTTCCAAAATACGGTGTATATAAAATTGTTTCCATTTTTATAAGGGCATTAAAAAAAAGGAATTATCTGGAGGGGTTTTCAGCTACTGGGAGCTGGCAGAAGGGGGTTTTACCCCTCGCGTGCTGACACAAAGAAGCCTGGAGGTCAACGCTGAAACCCCTCTGGAAGGCCACACAATGAAAAAGGGGTAGAGCTCCTCACCCAAAAGGGGCTGTATCCTTCTGTTGCTGTTAAGCAGGCACGCAGGCGAAGGCAAAGAGGAAAGAGAGGGGACTCTCTGTATGTGTTCCACCCACATTTATTCTAGGGAATGACAGGGACGAAGAGGCCAATTGGGGGGAGGGTCCAGGGATCTTATACTGGGTACAGCATAGGTGGGGAAAGGGATCTCAGCCAATGGGATAGAGACCAGCAGGTGGGATTGACAGGAAGGAAACCAATGGGAACAACACATAGGAGGGTTGTCCAATGGGGTGTCGAGAAACAAGGAACTTTCTAGAACTAATAAATATTAAAGAAGGAAAATGAATATACATAACTTCATACATAAAACAAGAAGACAAAATATTAACCAATTAGGGGAAAACATGCAAAAGAAAAAACAAGGGAATCATGGGTTCTCACCATGACTGAAGTTATATGCTAAACTTGGGTTGCTAACCACCACAGCTGGTTGTCTGAGTTCTCCTCGGGAGAAAGAGTAGCTGCAGCCACCTGCACCACTATAATTATCTTTTTGTAAAGATAAATTTTTCAGGAGTTTACATTTAAAAATAGCAACAAAAACATTCTCTGCTTTCTTTTAAATTGCAGGATCAGCTCAGTTACCATTGTAGCCTGCCAGTCTATTTATTCTTCAGTAAGAAAAGGAAAGGCACTAATGGGAACTGACATTAAATTAGAAAGGGAACAGATATGGTGAAGATGCTGACAAACACCAGCATATAGAGAATGAATAAATAAATACTTAATGAACCAAATCTACCACCTCCAATTACTTCCCTTTCTTTCTTGACCCTGCATCTTCACAAATTCCCATGGGGTCAGGCTCTTACAAGAAGAGAAACAACAAATAATACCAATTGTCTGATATTGAAATATATTTGAGGGGTTGTTTACTTAACAGAGCAGCTAAAAATAGCTTGAAACCTTAAAACTTAAAATGTTTCACTAAAATAAAGCTAGGCTGTGTTCTACGATGGGTTACCAAGAACTGGATGGATGCAACAGCACTGCAGCAGTATGACTGCCCACAGCTTTTGTAAGAAAGGGACATGAAGACCTTGTTGTAAACTTCTCTCCTTGTAGTTAACCAGGTGGAGAAGAATTTGGTGGTTACAGTATAGGACTAAGGTAACAATTTATGAATGCACTAAAAATACACTACTACAAATTTCTTATGACATGTCCATATCTTGTACATTCTGTGTGGGTGAGTCCAAGCAATCTGTGAACTGTTATTATAGAGTTTGGCAGCCTTCATTCAGGAGATTTTCTCTAACCTGCCTAGTTTCTGAGAAGCCCCACCTACTTTAAATTGCAAGCAAAAATCTTTTGAAAGGGACTACACCATTTAACTGCTTGTGTCAAACATGGCTGCTTTACTGTTCAGACTGTAAAAAAGCACAAAGAAGCTGACAAAAAGAAATCCCTGCTCCTAAACCTCTTGACAAATGTGTCAATGCAAGACCCCTAGTAGAGAAAATTTCTCAAGTGCCTGGATATATCTCATTACTGAAGCCACATCACTCTCAAATTACTAATGAAAAAGTAACAGTCACAAAAATGAGGAGCAATTTTTTTACAGCTCATATTCGGTATTAAGGGGAACTTTGAGGACACCGAAGTAATCTGAAGGGCAAAGAGGTAATTTGTGCCCTTTCTCTAGAATGTACAAATATTTCATAAGGAAATTACTCCTCTGGAATGAAAAGAGAAATACTTATTTATGTAAACCTGAGGAATGTTTCAGACTTTCAGTCCTGGTTTCAAAAGTATGTGACTGAAGCCCTGAATATGCAGAGTTTCAGATAGATACACGGCCTCCTTTGGCCTTTTAGATTTAAAGATGTTTAAGCCTCTGTTTCAGTTTACAAGGTATTTGTCCTCATCCTCATTTCTAGGTACCTCATTCAATCCACTCTCTACACAAGAAAATAAAGTGGAAGCTGATTTTCACGAAATGTTTGGACCATCTGTTTTTATGCATAAAGACTACTTGAATAAAGTGTATAAAGGACTCTGGAAATGTTAAAAACATTGGAATAACAACAAGGCAAGACCTGCAATTTCTAAAAAAAATACATATTTTAAATTACTGTAAAAACTGATGTTGCTATGTAAATATTGCAAGTAAAACTGGAAAATTTGGGGCAAAGTGTCATGTATTAAAAAAATAAGGACTAATATGTAAGTACATAATTAAAACTACTGCTACCTACATTGCATAGAATTTGACTTGCACTATGACAGATCTGATATAAATATATGATAAAGATGTTTTGTTTTGCATCATGCACTTCTGTTAAACATCCTTTCCTTACAAAATCTTCTCAGTTTTTTGCAGAAATGTTGACAATGACAAAGGTTCTGAAGCATTTTTTTGTAGTCATAGACAAACTGATACTGTGCTCTCATTTTGGTCTAGTACTATATTGTACCCTCATTCAGAAGGGACACAGTGTAAAGTCTCATAAGAGCCATTGACAAAGTTAATACTTTAAAAAATAACTTTGAGGTACTGACTGTGGTCTTGTATATTAGTGCATTCATACATATTTGTGAAAATTCTTTAACCTATGTCCTTTTTTTTTTGAGGCTTTGTTATGTCTCTGCATCAGCTGGGTGTTGTGCAGGAACCATCTTCGTCCACATATTTGCATATGGCTGAATTCACTGTTGACATTCAATAATTATAATGAGCTGTCAGAAACTGTTTAGACAGGAATGGTATGACTGATTTTCTTCCTTTACGTCTTTTCCTTACAGGCTCTTGGTGAGGAGAAGAAATCTGACTGCTTGGTTGGCTGCCCAACTGATTTGCTCTAGGGTACACTAAGAAATAGTTCAAAGCTTTTTTCATAGTGCAGGGAAAATTTGGTTTTGAGGTGACAACAAAATGAATTTAAGGAGAAACTGGGGTCTATTAGCATTTTGAAAGGTTGATGGTAGAAGGGAGAGGTTTGCCAAGGTCTAGAGCTGTTTTTTAGCAGGCCATGAAGGAAAAAGGGAGTCTGAAAAATTTAGCAGAGTTTCCAGGAATTAAAGTGCAACTAGAGGGCTAGAAACAATTAACATGGCTTCCACAGTCCTGTAGCTTGCTGGAAGAAATCTCTTTTACTCCCCTTCTTTAGACTTTTTAACATCACTTTACTCTCCTACTTTCTTTCTTCTTTCCTGGGAATATGAAGAAGAGCTACTCTGTTCTCCTGTGCTACCTCCTAGTTGGGCAGATGATCCTCATCCATTACACAGACAACCATTTCCCTCATAATTATATCTCATTTCCCCATGATCATTCCTCCCCATTTCCCTATGAGCTGCCTTCACTCAGGACACCTGCTTTCTCTGCAGCAGCCTCAGCACAGTCATCTGTGGCCATGAAGCAAGAAAGGGAAGAACAGCTTGAATGGCACAGTGGAGGCTAGACTGAGAGAAAGACCTAGGGAAAGGACAGCTTTCTCTGTCTCTCCCCAAGGCTTGTAGGGATGGAAGAGGTGCAATAAGCCACACCACATGCCGTCCACTTTCTCTTAAAGAGAAAAAAGAAAGGAAATCTCTCAGAGGACATATTAGTCACATGGGTAGTCTGTGTCTCACAGGGAATAGGAAAAATGAGCACTTTGCTGTTCTGTATGACTTTGAGAAGTGATCTTTTTGCAAATCCTTTTATGGCATGTAATACTGAGCTTTTCTGTTAGACATACATGAAAAATCATGGAGTTGTGATACAAGGAAATAGCTAAGTCTTGTTTGAATACATTCGAATATTCTATGCATGTTCAATTTCCTTTCTACAATACTTTAGTTGCAAAGAAAGGTTGAGCTTTGAAAGTAGTCAGTGCCATTTAGAGATGATTGTGTTGAATTAAGTGAAGTGAGAATTAGACAATTAAGATACTTGGTTGATTAATCAGTAGTTCAGCAGTTCTGTCACTGGAGTTATAATAATCAAAGTAAAAAGTGTCTGCCTCCATGTCATTACTAACATACAGGTCATTTTTTTCTTGCTCTATACATATCTTTTTTGTGCTGTGTTTGTACTGAGAAAGCATAATTTAATTGGCATTATACCTATTTTTAGTGGAGTTTTGACTAATAACAATTATCTATTTATAGAAGCATAAAAGCAATGCTTATAATTAGGCTTTCCTAATATTTTTCATCATTAGTTATACTTACCACCAAATAGAAGATGGAATAGAAGCTTAAGAGGGGAGTTTGTGAAAAGGAAACCCATGAAGGAGCATTCATTACAAAGTTATCACCTTTGTGAATTACAAATTATTGAAAGGCAAGCAAGTATTCCAGCAAAGTACCACTGTAATCCTTATTCATTATTATTTCTTTTATGTCTGTATTAGCCACCATAAGAGGTAGGAAAATAGTTTAGATAGATCTTCCTCCTAACCCAGCAGGATTGTTATTTTTATGTTCTGTCTTTATTTTATGGATGGTTTTTATGTGTGTACGTACTTGTTTTTCTAGGAGGGAGGAATAGAGACAGTGTTTACAGCAAGCCTCTTAAAGCTTTGTATCCCCTAGGGTAAAGAAGTACTTTTTTCTTTGTCACCTGCGTCAGATAACATTTAAAATTCCTGGGGGTTTTTGTCTTTCTTGCACATACCAATATTTTGAGGTTATATCTGTAAAATAAAGTCATCCAATAGTAGTCTGAAGTAGCAGAAAGCTAGGGCATCCCAGATTTGCAAAATTGTACCCTTACTTATCCTTGTCTTTAGTTATATGATAACTGTTTTCCCAGTCAGTTGCAGACATGCCATTTCTAGTGCCTCAGTACCTAAATAACTTTGTATGGCATAATTTGGATGATTCACAGTATTGTAGGCAGTAGGCTACCTGTTGGAAGCCTTCCTCAGTGAGTAGTGGAGAGACAGGCTCCCCCAGGATGCTTTGCTAGGTCAGAGTCTGGCACATATGGTAAAGATAACCCAGAAGACTTACTTTACTTATTCAATTTAAGTACCTGACCAAGCCACCTAAGTTAATTGCCATGGCTTCCTTGGTTCTATTTGCAGTCAGTGACAGTGCAGGACTAAAGTCTTCTCACTAAAGACCCTAAAATTAGGTAAGACGTGTTTGAATTTGTATTTGCATTTGAGTACATGCTGCTAAATTAGCTAGTACAAATCCTTCTTCCCAGTTCTTGCCTGACTGTATACTAAAAGTACAGCATATCATTCCCTATTGTTTTTCCCTCGATGGGATCTGTACTGAAATTACATGTCAAAATAATTGATGAGGTTCATGATGGTAAAAAGAAAATGTCTGGTATGGTGTCTTAGAAAAATGTGAAGATTTAGATGTGTGAAGAAGAAACTAAGAACAGCCAAAACAACTTCTTCCCACACCTGAAAAGGAGGATCATTGCTGGATCAGTAGGCAAAGACAGGGAAACCTAATAAATAGTAAAAGCAGTCTTTTCTCAGAAATTTTTAAATTTCCTTATACACGATATATATACAGAGATTATATATATGTATCTCTAAACACAGAGTTTTTGATTGGAGACAACCAATGAGAGGTACATAATTCAGCATCTGGAGAACAAAAAAATGTAAGTCAATCAGAATCCAGATTCTAACGTTTTCTTAAGGTTAGTGCAGATGAAGGAACAGTTAGACCTTTTCATGCTCCCCATCAGAAAGGATGGACTTAGGTATGACATGTTCCTATTCCCCTGCACATTTATTAGCATTTGCAAACACATTCTCAGCACGAAGCTACAATAAGCATACAGAGTGATGATTCATGCTCCCTTCCTCTCCCTGAGATTTTCTCCTGTCAGCTGCTCTGTTTAGCCACAGTAATCTCCTACATGACAAGCTGGGTCAGATGGGATGGTGGCAGTGTTCCACTAGCTTTAGCTTATCTCAGCTAACGTTCTTTCTGAAAGTTTAGTTTAGTTTAATTGAGTTAACTCAATTCATTCTCAGTGGGAAACTCAGAGTTTCCAAATGCATTTTATCTAGATGTACATTTTTGTATTTCTCTTTAGGTATTAGCCTTCACTTCAGAAAAACATAATGGTACAGAATTATGCTACATGACAATATATAAAAAAATAGACAAAAAAACTTCAGATATTTTAGAAGAAGGACTGCAGTAGTGTGAAGGCGTATGACACCACTGAATTTTAGTTCATAGACTCACAGAGCAGTTGAGGTTGGAAGGGACCTCTGGAGATCATCTGATTCAAATGCTCTGCTTCAGGAGAGCCACCTATAGCCAGTTGCCCAGGACCATATTGAGACAGCTTTCGAATATCTCCAAGGATGGAAACATCACAGCCTTCTTGGGCATTCTGTTGCAGTGCTTAGTCACCCTCACAGTAAGAAAAGTCCTGATGTTCAGAGGGGAAGCCCAGAATGAGACACAGGGTGTGACCTCACCAGTGCCGGGCAGGGGAAAAGGATCACTCCCCCCACTCAACCTGACAGTGAAATTACTCCTAATGCACCTCAGATACCATTAACCTTCTTCACCATAAAGGCACATTGCTGGCTTATGGACAATGTGCCAGTCAGTCCCCAGCATACACTGATGCAATTGTTGAATTTTAGTTGCTAAAAATGAATATATATATTTTGAAATATTCTGCAGTTGGTTACATAAATGTCTTCAGTGCTATTATGCATTAATTTTTAAAATCCTTTTTAAACACATGCTGTTGCAAAATCCAATTACTTTAGTAGAGCCACTAAAATGCTAAATATCTTACATAAATTAAATACTCTCCCTAAACTCACAAGTAAATTCTTATACAAAGTTCCATTATTTTATATTTCCATATACAATGTACAAAAGCATACAAAAACAAAAGATTTTTTAATGCTTAATATCTTTAGATCTTAATCTGTGGAATCTTTCCTTTCATACATCATTCTAAGACAATGATGTTACAGGCTTTTCAGGAACTTAGAGAATCTTTTGAAGGTGTGTCCCTTGCTGGAGGCATGTCCTTTATATACTTTAAAAAGAAATAGTTTATACCTGAAATTTTGATATCGGTTTTATTTGGATGTGATCCTTTCTCTGATTTTTTTTCTTTTCTTTCATTATTAGTCTGTTCAGAAAGCATATGCTGAATTCATGAACTAATCCTGACTAGCAAGCATAGTTTTTGCTGATCCTAGCTTGTGCCCACTACTCAACACAGTATTTTTCTTTTGTGATTCTATGGAGCAGAATTCTGATCTAATTATCTAGCCTCTCTCTACACTAGAGAAACAAAGAGATTTCAGTGATGCGATTCAACCATTTAAAGGTAGATGTCAACAACATTCCTAAGCTAATCAGAACAGAAGTCTGAAGTGACTACTGGACTTCTAGGTGTTTAGATTGCAGATATTAAGGTATCAAAAATTTACCTGAATTCCTTCCACTGAAGAATATGACATTCGATCTTTAATTTGGTCTTACCTCTAAATATAAGTCTTACACTTGTGGGACTTCAAAAATATAGCCCTGGACCTTCATTTTTGCTTTGTGCCTGTATTGGTGAAAACTTGCCAAGAACTGAAGCTTGGTTAGTCTACAGTTGGCAGAAAGATTGAGAAAAGATTCTATGGAAGGCAGTGCTAAGAATAGTTAAAATCCTTCTAAATAATATAATGGAGAAAAGGAAAAAAAAGCAAAAAGGATCTGTTTCATTAGAAGAGTCCAGATGTATAGTAACAGTTTGCCTACTCAAGTGGGATTGGGCTTTCTTCGTCTTCTCTCGCACCTAGATACTGAATTTTAAGAAATTCTAATTAGACTCCTGACACGGCACTTTAAAACCTCCCCTGTCCCTCAGTTCGTTGCTACCAGCTGTGCAGCAAAGAACATAGATTAAAACATGTAAAGTGTTCATAAATAGCAGACAACAGGAAGTTCTTCCCTCTGGGTGCAGCTTGGCTGTGGAGATGAATGCATTTTTCCAGAAGAAAAATAATTGTAACCTATGCCAGTCCATGCTTTTGTGATTTCCTTTGATCACTAAGCAGTAACTAGAGCCTTAAAAGCTTTGTGCAAGGATTGCAACCACAGATCACAACTTCCATACAACAGTCAGTTAATGAGAATAATTTAGCCTAAGCGAGAGCTGGTGTGTCTGAACTAGGATGAATTTTGTCATTAATTACATTACTGCCACATGGCAAATAAAAACCACTGTCTACAAATAAAACATGCATAAAATGAGGTAGAGTTCTGATGTTCATCTCTCAATGCCTTTTCTGTATTGTGAGGAAAAACAAGATATCCCAGAGCAGATGGAGTGTTTCACAATAGGCAGGAATGGTAGGATGATATTGAATTAGCACAGACATATAGAGGACTGATAGGAAGAAGCCACAGTGCATTCTGTGCATCCCAATATAGATGGGAAACATATTTTCTCCCTGATCCACTCAGCTGAATTTGCCGTCAGCTCATCTGGACTGAAAACCTGGAACCCTCTAAGGTTTTTTTCCCTAATGATGGTAGCACTGTTGTCTGCCTCAGGCCAATTATGTATCTATGTTTACACTGCAACACTGCAATCTATTACAAGAAAGGAAGAGTGTGTGTGGGTCTGTTGATTTTGTTGCTTTTGTTGTTTTGTTTTGGTTTTTTTTTTTCTAAGAAGTGAAACCAGAAGTAAAAATATGGAGGATTTCCATGTTGCAGATTTTTTCTTTAAGCAAAATACCTGGGCTCATCTTCCAAAAACAATTGTTCTGCAAAATACCATTTTTATATGCTTGGTACTAGAGCCTGACATATTCTGATTGTGCGAACCACGCTTAGCTCCTGAGGAACATTCATGTGTTACAATAATTCAGGACATGTGCCCCTGGTATTTTTCAGCCCAGGGCTTCAGAGTTTTAGTCAGGAGTTTATTTATTTTTTTTTTTTCCATTCATTCCCAGATATCACGACATAAAAAGTGGAATTTCCAAGTGTTATGTATTCAAGTTTCCCTGTGTTTACTTCCATGAAAATGAATGGTTTATTTCAAGATTCTTGAAAAAAAGTGCAAACTCCAGCATCACAACGGTTTTAATATTTGGTTAGGGGAAGCTATCTCTAGATAGGCAAATATTTTGACAATTAAGTTTCTTAATAGGCAAACTACATATATATATATATATATATATATAAACAAAATAAAATAATCACAAGTTATTTTATCCCTATGCCTGCCTGCCAGACTGTCTCAATATTGTTCTTGATATGGGACCTATTTTGATGGGTTTTGCACTAGGCTGCTGCTGTAGATTCCTTGCAGTCCTATTTCAGTTGCTGGGGACTCACTTAGATTTGGGCAGAAATCCACGTGTTCAAATGAAGTTTGCTGGAGACATATTTACTCTTGATGGAAGCATCTCAGGCGACAGGATAAACATTAATTTCAATATCGTAATGTTGGCTTCCTTTTCTTGTTTCAAAATGCTCACAGAAGCAATTTTAAAGTTAAAAAAAAAAAAAAAAAAGGTAAAGATATACCTAGTGAAATAGCTGTGTATTTGCCAGAGAGGAAAAATCAGAGAGCACAGCTGTTTGGAAGCAGTGGCATATGAAGCAAGGGTGAAAAAAATGTACCTTCATTAATCACATGCAAGACTTACAATAGTTAAAACGTTATGTTTAGATGAAGATGTAAAGGTGCCTGGTGGATCCTTTGACAGGGTTACTTGGCAGTTTTTTAAGGACAAGAATTTACTCTGTACTTAGCCTTAGGTTTACTGTTCACTGGACTAACATTAACAGGAGGCATTGCAAGGTGACCTTTTCAGTCTCTTGAAGTTTGCATCATTCTTGAGCAATTTAGTAAAGGAAGAGCATTAGCATTGGCCTTAGGAGAGATGAGCCAGTTCTACTTCTCCTCCCAGGTGAAGAGTATGTAGCTCTTTTTATGCAGATGGGATGAACTGCACAACAGTGTGACCTAGGAGATACCATTTCCTGCCACCTTTTGAACTTTATGTTCCTGATAAGAGATTAGAAAATTTACAAGGAATCTGGCTGGGCTCTGAAGGGCCTGCCAGTTCCTCCTGAGTGAGGATGCCTGAAGCTAACTCACCATTGATTATCTTCCTAGGGATAGCTGCAGGACTCCCAGAACCAGAAAAGCAAGCCTTCAAACACCCATGCAGGAGGCTAACAGGGAGTTCCACTTTTATTTGAGAAAAATCTGGCGATGGATGTTAATGGAAATAATCCTTGGACAGATTTTATAGGAAAGTAAGGAGATAAGTTACTTGCCAACACAGTGTAAATAGAGGAGCATAATGGTGACATGAATTAATGACATGTAATGAAGTGCTAAGCACTGCCATTACTGCTTCTTCCCAGCATGTCTTAAACAGCTGCAGCTGCTGCTGAAACAACTTGCAATAGAGCTTTTTTTTGAAGAGTTTAGTAGAAATTGCACAGGGTTTTACAATAAGCTGACAGTTTATAAATTCTATTTCAATTCCCCCATTATACAATATACACACTTCATTTTAGTATTTGACAGTTCATGTTCACTCAACTAAATCGCGCAGAATAAATCACCCTCTGTGTTCTCATGTCATAGCTCTGTATCAAGGGATAAATCACTGCACTTTGAGGCCGCCCTGAATGAATAGAGATAGAAAAATATCTGCACACCAAAATAAGCCCAGAGCTCCTAGAGAACCTAAATTGATATAGCTCCATTTATGTGCAAATGATGGGAGATGAATTCCCACTGATAATATTAGTGCGATGCATTACTGAAAAAAAAAAAGGAAAAGATAAGATATCAGACTGTTACACGGTGTGGTAGGAAGAAAGGGTACATTCCCTATGTTCAGCTACTGGACTTTCATTTTCTTTTTTTTTTTTTTTTAACCTGGAAACAGAAACCAATCCTGTATTCCTACCCACTGTGCTGTGTAGGAAAGACTGGTTATTGTTTTCCAATTAGCTGATGCTTAAGTAGAATTAATACACTGTTCACATGCATAAAAGCAATTAATAAAACCCAAGAGAAACAAATATTCATTGTTAAGTTTGAAGGTAATGTAGGTAATTTTTAATTATTGTGTATCAATTATGCAGTTGAAATGGAGATAGTATCATTCTCTATAAACATTTCCAAACATCTGAGCATTTTAATTAGTTAATGGTTAATGTGATTAGTCCAAAATAGCATAGGAGAATAAAGATTTGGAATAATAGATCCCGGAATTAATAAATCAGAGAATTATGCATGTACAAAGAAAAAAGTTGTGCCTGTTGTATTAGGAAAAATAGTTGAGGGTATATCTTTATCTATTTCTGTAATCCGCCTTCCAATTTACACAATTATAACATCACAGTGCTACAGGTCAACAAATCTGAATAAAGATTCTGATCTACCAAAACTATGTTTTATTCCTTTACATTTGAAGCTTTATGTTTAAATTCAATCTCATAAATTATTCATTCTTAATTACTTTTAACTGTAGAGTGAAAGACACTGAAGATAACCAGGTAAAAACTTTTCAGAAGGTTTCTAAAATGTGCATTGGGTTTTATATTAAACATGCAGGACATGTGTATATACAATAAAGAGTAATTTTTTTGTTTGACTTCGGAGTAAAAATCTAAACCTTACACATATGAGTTTAAAAAAGAATTTTTTTTTTCAATTTAACAATACAATATTATGTTTCAGTTCTTGCTAAAAATTATTTAAAAATCAATTTCAATAAAAACAAAATAATGACTGAGTCAAAATTAATTATTTGGGTTTGTTGGGGTTTTTGCACACAAACAAACAATGATGTTTCCTGTAAATAAGTTGCTATTATTTTGACAAACATTTTTTTTCCCACATAAGGAAATACCCCTGCTTAATAAGGAGATGCTTGCAGGTTTTGGTAGTCACATCTCTTCAGACTCACAGTTAATTTATACCAGATGCTGGTACACTGAGATTTCTGTGTTGATGATACTGAGATAGTGTTCATCTTTATGCAGAAGAATTTAATCCAGGGTGTAAATCTATCAGTACACTACCTCTGCTTTGGTTTTATGTAAGTTATTGAATTGTGGAAATGGTGCGATGAAATGTGCAGAAATGGGCCAGGACAACTGTTGTTTACAAGTTGCTGAATGTGAAAGGCTAAGACACTATTGCTTTAGGATGTTTTTGAAAGCTTGCTTCTTAATACATACAGGGATTTCAACTTTCCTAAGTAGTGTTGAAAATCCCAGGCAAAGATTTACGTGAAAAACTTTTTAGGTAGCATCATTTCCTTGCACAGGAAAAAATCTATGCAAAGAAGTCTTGACACAATACGTCGTTTTTGTGTGAGCAAGATTGAAAAGCTCAGTTAACTGCCATGTTGCATTGTAGCATTTGCTTCAAGATGCTTTAATATGTTAGGTTCATAGATAAAACAACGATATAGATACTCAGAATACAATATTTTGAAATTCATCTTGAAATAATACATATATTTTCTCCCTTGTTGATACATTTTTTATCTAGAGAAAAATTGATTTTTAATAGCTCTGTGAATACAAAAGTAGTCTGGTAGTTATGAATTCATGTATCCTTTTTTTTTTTGTAATGTAAACCAGCATTTTTAAGCATTGCTTTTTTGATGGTAAATACAGATCCAGTGTGGACTACCTTACCCTACAGTTATATACAGAGGTGGTATACATTCCCCAGAACAGTCATGCTGAGATTCCAGCTTGTGCACTATAACTACAGTACCATCTCAAGATCAGCTGGAACAAGGGCTTCTCCTTCCCTCCCTCCCTCCCTTCTTCCCCATTCTGCCCTTCATTCCTGTCATTCATGCCTTGCTGTGATCGTGGTACTGCTTGCATCTTGTGTACAGCACTGAAGTCCTGTGAAAGACAGGAAACGCTTATTTATTCATAATTACATTTCCCTTGCAACAGACTTTGCTAGATTAGACAAAGAAGATGAGGAGAAGGCAGCTGATGCTCTCATTTTCTATGCTGCAATGTTTAGTGTTGTCAGCTGGATGCTGCAGTTTATTATGTACTCTTTCAGTATGTCTGTTACCGGAGTCTGTAAGAACATCCCAGAAACTCTGCTGACATTTCTCATACATTGTATATTTCCATACTTTGTAGTGACATGGAAACAGGGGAGCAGAGTTCTTTGTTTTGGTATGAGTCTCTCAATATTTGGAATTTCTTTGTTCATGAGTGTTCAATACTCATATTGCCATGTAGTTTTATCACAGGCTACAAAGCCTATAGAAATGCACTGCATACTTGAAGGGGAAGGTTCTAGGATATAGTTTATTTAAGAGTATTCACAAGCTTAGCTCACTGTGTGAAAGGAGCTGCTTCTTTTTTGTGGAGAAACATTGCTCTGACAAACACCTCCCTTGTGTCAGAGGGACCAAATTGTGTTCTGTGCTCCTAAAAGAGTGTAGCAAGAAACAGCCCTACGACCTGCTTTCCTCAGGCAGAGTCCCACCTTTACCCATGTGGCAAGTTGTCAGAGACTGAAAATAGTTCATGCCTCAAACACTGATATAAAGTTTTGCTCGTTATGAAGAAGCTACAACTGAAGAAGCTTCCCTGAAGAGTGGGACTTTGAACTGAAAGTCAAACTGTTGATTAGATAAAGGGACACATTGTTCAGTCATCTCAGGCTGAGGGAAAGGTGTGCATCCACAAAAGGCCAAAGCCACCAGCTGCAACTATCCCTGGCTGAGTTTGGGGTGGGGGAGAGCACAGCTCACAGAAGCCAGGTTTACACAGACTCCCCCCAGCCGAGGGGGAGGAGGAGGTTTTGGGTGCATGGTGCAACCTCTGGTGAGAGGCAACAAACACCCATCCTCCCATTACACAAACTGGGCCAGCTGTGGAACCCCCAACCCCACAGGGCATATCCACGGGACTTTCCCGTGAGAGGCTCGGCCCCACAGGGCTGCACGTGGTGCAACAGACCCAGAGTGTGCTGTGAGAGACTGACCCCACCCCAGGGGGACATGGCCAGACGTGCCCACCCAGCCTGAGCATGTACACCCATGGGACTCTGTGCCTTCCGGGGGGACCTTCACCACCAGGAAGACCAGCTGGAGAGGATCAATGAACATCCTTGGGATGCACGGAGTGGTGGGATTTTCCTTATTCTGTCCCTGTCACTCTTTCTGTCTCCCCCACCTATCTTCTACTTTCTTCCTTTCTTTCTCTCTCATATTTACCACCAAATAAAACCCTTACTATTGTCACTGGCATATGGTCTCGTTTGCACCTAAATTCAGGCAGAAGCATTTCTAAGAACCTTAAAACTGGATCATAACACAAGCATGGGCTGGCCGTACAAATCAAGCCCTGTTGCCAGCGCTTCTGATCAGGACACAGCCTCACACTTGCTCCTGGCTCACAGCAATGCCCCTCTACCTTGATTCCTGTCTGATTATTTGGTCAGGTTTTAACTATAGTTAGAGCAAGAAAAAAAACTTCCCTCAATTATTTTCTTTCAGGAAATGAAATTTCATAAAAGCAGAGGGGCTGGAGAGGCCTTGACAGGCTTTCACAGTGAGACTGCTACTCCTAGTCAGTGCTGAAGTGTCTCTTCTGGTGCACTGGACTTGTCACTACCCTGGGAATATGTAATAGATCTACAACAAGTAGGCAAAAGAAAAAGAGCGCATCACATTTTCAGTTTCTTATTCCACTTCATTTTTTCCTTTTGTTGTGTTTTTTTTAAACTCAAAACATAGATCTTGAAGAATTACTTTTCCAGGACTTCAGATTTGGTTTACCTGGAGTTCTTCTTTTAAACCTGCATGACTTCTTTACTCTTGGTTTTTTTAAACCTTGTAACCACACCTTGCTTTATCAGTTAGAAAAACACAAGAATAAATAGCTTTAAAAATGTAAGACTGAAGTGTTTTCCATCACTGTGTACATAAAAATTTCTTGGGTTTGTTTCAAACTTCTGTACTTATTCTCTATGAAGTGATAAAGAAAAGAACCACCTTTTCCTTCTGTGAAGTCCTGAAGTTTTCTGCAGTCAGTAAAATTTACCACTAGCCTAGAAATCTCTCAACACTGTTAAGTTCTAAGAAAAAAATATAAACTTAAGAAGAGGAATATCAGTACCCAGAAGATATTCTGAGGTAAAAACCAGAAAGGCCAGCAGAGATTATGTGTACATTTAAGTTTCAATCTTTCTTTGTGAAATCTTTTCCTTTAACCACAATTTCAGACAACTCTGATGTAACTGCAAAGGGTGAGACCTGAGCTTGTCCTCACCACACTTTATATGTTGAGAATGACCAGCAATGGCCAGGAACATGCAAATTGTAAAATGACCTGCATAAAAATGAAAAAAAAATACCATTTTGAATAACAATGATTAATTTTAAAATTTAACTAGGACTCAAGAAAATAAAACTAGCCCAAAGAATTCTTATGTGAACTCACCTACATGCTTGCATGCTTATATGAGGTATAAAACTATTGTCCTGTCCAGTGTAGCATATTTATATTAATTTGCACTGTTAAAAGGTTTTGCAGATGATGAGAAGGGAAAAGTATTCAGCTGCTTATGTATTAGATAATCACATCATATGACACTGGTTTAAACCATTGTTTTTATTGTGAAGCTGCACTATAGTTCTTGCACACCTTTAAAGATTATCTTGTTGCAATTATACTGAGGTAGGTGTACTTAGTCTATAAAATCAGTCAATTTAAAGATTAGCTAAATTAGTGTTTCAGCAATTCAGTGACTTGGTTCTGAATCTTTCCTTGATTAAAAGGTTTTCTGTATATGTAGGTATGGCAAATGTGACTTCTAAGTCGCTTTTCTTAAGGGTCTAATTTGTTTCATTTGTAAGATAAGGGCCCCTAACTAGCACTTTGAGAGCTTATGTAATACAAATACTTCCAAAGGTGAAATGGCCAAGGAAAGAAAAGTATCTTCTACACAAAGATTAATTATCAAAAATTCTAGTAAAAGATAAGCTGGTTTTAGGAATGAAATTAGAGTTTATGTACAGCTGTCACAAGGAAAGTCCTATAAATATTTTTCCTATGAATACAGAAAAAATAAGTCTGTGACTAAAGTGTGAATACTCTAAATAATTTCCAATCCTTTCTAAACACCAAAGAAAGGAAATTAAGACTTTTAAGAATAACTCATTCTTAACAACGTTGAAGTCTTCTGCTTCTCCTTCCTGTATCTTAATCACATTAAGCCCTTTCTTATTAGAAGAAATTTTCTGATTTCTGTGCAAGCTATCAGCATGCAGAGAAGACTTCCCACCTCATCTTTCGTGTGTTTATATCTGATGTGAAAAGTATCCTTTTCTTCAGTGTATTTTTCTGTTTCAACCGTCTAATATAATTTTGAGATCTAGTCTTTAACTGTTATATTCAGCATACTTTTTAACAGAAAACTTGTACCAGACCTTTTTTCTTTGAAGTGCATTGACAATATGAGCACAGTTAAATCAGTCCTTTTGAGAATAGCATTCTGGTAGAAGTGTTCTATATAATACCTTGTCTCTAATAGTGTCCAATACCAGATATTACCGGCTACAGTGGAACAGGCTGAACTATACAATCCCTTAGGGCATTCCTGAGCTGATTTTTTTCTTTTTTTTAGTAGATTTTATTGTACCATTTCTTTTTTTTTTTTTTCCATGAACTTGTTTACCACTTTTCGAACCATGCTACAACTGCTGTGACTTATGACATGCAGCATTATGACATGACAGATTAGGACGTGCATTGTAATTAAATAAGATCTCCCCCTTTATTCCAGCACCTGTGATCATACCTCCTATGCTATAGATGCATATTTTGCACTAGGGAAGAGGAGAGAAAAGAGGTATTCTGAGATTCCTAAAACTGCAGTTTGTTTGGAGGCTCCCTCCTGTTCACAGACATTAACTTTTAAAATCTGACAAGAAATAACCTTTGAAAAATTGATTTCAAAGTCTCTGGGTGCAATAGCAACTTTTCCTGCTATAGCAGTTCTTAGATTTCCTTCACCGTCTCCACTGTGAGTGACACAGCAGGTATCTCTTTTTGTTCTCTGACACACACATGAATACCTACCCACTGGCAGACAAAAGGACCTAAAATGATAACTAACGCATTTGTGTTCATTTTAAAGAAAATCAAATGATCAGGCTTTTCTACAGAAACCTGGGGAAATAAAAGTTAGAAATGGTAATTCAGAGGAAATGCTGGGCATGTTTTCATACAAAAAGAAGTGTGGCATACCTTAATCAAACCTATCCAGAATAAGATCAGATCATGAGAAAGAGAAAATATTATATGGCTTTCCATGCATGGACCAGACAGAATTTTCCAGAAAACCTAAAGCTGTGATTGCTTCTGCCAGTCAGCCAGTTTGGAAGTCACAAAGCATGCTGGCTTTAATTGTGGTTTGCAGTAATTACTGTAAATGACTTTACAGTGCATTATAGAAAGGTTCCTTCTGGGCACGTGTTTTACATTGCTTTCTTTGGATATTCATTTTCATCTAATGATGTAAGAATACCAAGGTATTGTCATTTAAGGCTTGATGAGAAGTGTGACTATCTTAATGGACCAAAAATAGCTTCAGAGTTTCTCAGTCTCATTGTGGGATTTCAATATTCTCAGCCAACATCCATATGAAGCACAGTTTTGGACAACCCTGTTTTTCCCGTTCTGGGTTTCTACAAGTTCTTTGTCCAGTTCTGAAAATGCACTTCTCCCATTTCCTGGTCTTAGTGCTGGCACTTCCTAATTGTCAGTTCATTCTTTCTGACAAAATACAAGTTTTATCATTCACTTAATATTCCTTTCCAAAGCTCATTTATATGCTTGTAATTAAAGTGAATCATAAAATATGTTTTGCAAGGGATTTAGATCTGAATTCTGATATTTTAATGCATACAAAAAGTGAGTTGTCAGGTACTAAGTCCCTTGTTTAACAGTGAGCAAATTTAATGTTTCTAATTAGAAAATAAAACTCACTAGATCTATTACAATCAGACTGTAAAATATCATGTTCTGCTTCTGAAGCTTCTCCATTACTAAGTCATTCCTAAAATGCCATCTATGACCAAGTATTATTAATTACAATAGTAGATATACATTACTAGTAAATACTACACAATATATAATATTTAAACTTTTTTGACAATATGCAACCCGTGGCCACTCTTAAGATTTTAATGTTATGAGAAGCAACAATTTTCTTCTGGTGTGCATCTTGTTTCTGTTTGCATTACCACCGGATTGTATTTCTAACTTGGTTGTGAAAAATCTATTTGTATATTTTTGAGGCTGGGTCTCAGGCTGGAATAATAATTTCCTGTGAAAAGCACACATAATTTTTTTATGTATTTTTACAGGTAACACTCAGCCAGGGGGTTGCAATCATGTCTCCCTAATTGTTGTAGTTCAAAATAAGAAAAACATCTTCTAGAGATTTAGAGGTCCCAGTTATAGTTCTGCAGACCCAGGTGGCCTTCAGTGAGGAGCAGCTAGAAAGGCCATGCTGGCCTACAGAAAGGAAATGAAATGTTTCTGGTTTTGTTGGCTGCTTTTTTTGCACAATTAACATTTTCTAATGACAGATGGCCATTATGTAGGATCTTGTTTTTAGGGCAGGACTCCAGGTACTTTCCATGATAACATAAAGCAGTATGTTATCATGGAAACACGATCATGAAAAGTGTGACCAGAATTTCTACTGGGAAAAAGACTGAGAGTGGTGGATTTAGTTTGCTGTTACACTTGGGCTGTCAAGAATTACAGTAGACAGACAATATGTAGAATCATGTTCCTATTAATTTTTAAAAAGTCATGATCCCAGACAGCAAGAGCTTTTTTTTTTTATCACTAAGTATGAGAATGAGAATCTGTTGTTGCAGAGGTAATTAATCAGGTTTTCAAAGGAATTAATATGGCACTATACTTTTCTTGATATATTGAAACAACAAAGATTAATGATGTAATTGCAGAATTTGTATTGATACCCAACCCAAACTGCTGTAGAACTTTAAATTGCCACACTCACACTGCTGCCTGCAAGTAGCTCAGAAAGTAATGACTTTCTTGGTACTGCACATAAGCAGAAGGGTATGGCCAGAGGAATGAGTGAGTGTATTTTCAAAGGAGAAAAAACGGATTGGGCATGGCATTAAGAAATCTTCTTGTAAAGACGGGATACTAAGCAATGTAAGACAAATTCCTGATGATTCTGAGGTCTCTTGGAATTTCTGGTCTTCAAGTTCATTTATAGAATCAGCTTTCCCATTTATCTCAAAAAGAAGAACGAAAAAAAATCCCTCAACATACTTTCAGAAAATATTTCACTGAATATACTTCATAAGTTAAAAATCCCTCTGTATCTACAGTTATGCTGCATGGACTAGTAATAGAGTAATTTGAGGTCATGAGCTTAGGATCCCAGTTATCAGACATAAGGACCCTTTAACAGAAATTAGTTCTAAGTCCAATTGGCTTAACTTATTAAAGCAGCAAAGATACAGTACGTTTAAGGATTAGATATTCTTTAATAAATCACAAAAGGTTAATTCTTGCTGAAATGAGTTAAGTAACCTTCCTGTACAGCATGAATTCTTCACTTTTCTTAAGTCATTGTTCAAAAAAGGCACATGCAGATAAATTCACTGACTATTCTGCAAATTATTTAGGATCAGAACATTAAAACATTGGACAGAGTCATTACATGTCCTGAAAATACTATCTTCTAAAAATAGTCATTTAAGAATAATATTATATCAGTTGCCTTTTTCCTTAAGAAAGGCAACTCTAGCAAAGACCAAATTAAAATTCTGTCGTTTGTTTGTGTGTGAGAGTTAAACCCGTCATTGTATTAATGACTGATAGCTTTATCAATACTTCTCTCAAGATAGCCACATACTTGGTGAAATTGTCTGAGTCAGAAAAAGTGAGAAATCCTGCTTCTTTATTATTATATCAGCTCATTGAGCTGTGGAATTGTGTGAATGATTTAATAGCCTGCTGGAAAATCCATGGCCAAATAATCACAGCCAGTCTTTGTTGTTGTAATGTGATGGACATGTGGCGTGTGTGATAATTGTCCACCTTTGTTGGTATTGTGATGATGTTCTTTTGACTTTGGTGTGGGGAATTTGAGCATAAATTTGTGGACACAATTTCTGTGTCCAGTTCTGGGTTTCTCAGTACAAGAGAGATATGGAGCTCCTAGAGCAGGTCCAGGGGAGAGCAACAGCGATGATTAAGGGACTGGAGCATCTCTTACCAGATAGCCTGAGGGAGCTGGGTCTGTTCAGCCCCAAGAAGAGATGACTGAGAGGAGATCTCATCAATTTCTATAAGTGTCTGAAGGGAGAGAGTCAAGAGGATGGAGCCAGGACCTGCGAGGATGGAGCCAGGATCTGCTCAGTGGTGCCAATCAATAGGACAAGAGGCAGCAGGCAGAAACACAACAGGAAGTTCTGCTTAAACAGGAGAAAAAACTTGTCTACTGTGCAGGTGACCAAGCACTGCAACAGGTAGGCCAGAAAGGTTGTGGAATCTCCCTCAGTGGAGATATTCAAGAACCACCAGGACACAACCCTGTTCAATGTGCTCTAGGATGACCCTGCTTGAGCAGGGAGGTTGGACCAGATGACCCACTGTGATCCCTTCCAACCTGACCCATTCTGTGATTCTGTGATTACTGATGAAGGTAAAGTTTGTAAAATGATGTGTGTTATGTGGGATACTCTTCCCACCACAAGCAAAAGGCTGAATTTGAGCTGTGTAAGTTCTCATAGTGGAATCATATTTGAAGCAGAATTTTCAGATAAATTGTTTTTCTCTTTCTTTCTTTCTTTTGTTCTTTCATTTCTTCTTTTTCTCCACCCTCAAAGATACACATTACTCAAAATGCATCTGTATGTTTGCAACAAGGCAGTCAGTTTACTATAGTAAACCTGACAGTAATTCTGTTGCTTTCTTTCGTACCTTTCTTTTTTTTCCTTTCCAGACTGAGGAAATTTTCATTATGATGAAAATTGAGGTTAATTTTCATTATGATTTAATTCTTTCTTGTAGACCACTGCAGTCTACTGAAAATGATGAGAGCACTTAATCTACTAAATGTTGTTGCATGGAATTAAATGAGACTGGAGGTGGTTCACACAAATGGACTGTAAAGAATGAAACCCACCAAACAAGAAATAGCACCAAAAATACACAGGCAGTTTACATATAGAAATGAAAACAAGAATCACCAGTAACAGAATGGGGGAAACATTCCAGCTTAATCAGTCTGTCTCAATGCCTGGATTCTGTTAGCAACTGGAAAGCTCAGACTGAAATGTGCATTGTTTTATGGCTTAGTTTCTCGTGTAAAAATTTGGATATGCTTGGAAGTGCTTTTGTCTTTGATTAAGTGGTATTGTACCTACTTTGTGGTAGATTAAAAATCGACTTATTATACTTGACTGTGTTTATATACACCTCTTTGATTCCTGAAGCTCTTTTTAAAAGCAGAAGAAGTTCTCTCAAAAAAAAAAAAAAAAAAGCAAACAAATAATCCCCCTAAAATTCATGTCTTACACAACAGAAACTGTGTGTGAGATAATTCACATCAGTGATTATATTATCTGTATTATATGTATCTTTCCAGTCACCATGTTCTGCAGTTGGCAGGACTTTTTTAGATGAAAGTTTATTCCCCCTGAGACATGAAAAAAAGCACACATAGTTTGTATCTGTATAGTGAAAAAATCCTTTAGAAGAAAAATGACCAATAACTATGTCAAAGCCGTAATCCTGTAACAGACCTACATTTAGACTCAAAGAACATTCAGAAATGAGAGAAAAAGGACAGTGAGAGGAAAGAGAAAACATAGTATTTCACGCAGCTAGTCATTGATTATTTGTTTCTGTACTTCCTTTTTTTTTGCTGAGGATTTCCCCAGTGATGATGACCCTGCACCCCATAGACTAAACAACATTTCTTTTTTCACTTTTAGTGGAAGTTTGCAAGCAAGTACTTGAAGTGCCAACAGATTCTCATGTTGTTTCTTCCTGCAGATACTTGCCTTTCTTTTTAAAATAAAGGCTCTATGACTTCTTTAGTAGCTAAGGTAGCATGTTTAATATCTTCTACCATATTGGTAATTTCTCTTTAGATTCTTATCTTTATTCTGAATACAGAGGTTTAGGGTTTTTTGAAGATCAAAAAAAAAAATTGACAGTTCATAATTTTTTCCTCCCAGTGAAGGAAAATCTTTAATTTTTCACAAAACCAGAGGAATCTGTAAATATTCTAGGCTAAATCAGAATTTCCGTCTGTCATCCTCTCACTGCAGAAATTGTCACTACTGGAATTGTTACCGTTGTTGCTCTATCACTGCTGAAATCACTATTGAAATCACTATTGAAAAGTCCAGCTTCTGTGACTAAGTTCTTTTGCTGAACACACAAAAAATACCTTCTCTTTTATTCTTACATTGGATTTTGGATTTTCCTACATTGGATTATATTTTCTTAATGCATTGAAAACTTGATGGAACCTCTATTTATCATTATCTTACCACACCTAAGTGCTGTTAGAAACAGCATGGGCACTTAACTGAAAAGGTTTCATAAATTCCACCAATATCCCAGGTAGTAACTGAATTATCAAAAGAAATTTGGAGGATTGATCTATGATCTTGAAAAATTCTGTATAACATTAATGTGAGCCTTAAATATTATAAGGGATTTATTGTAAAATCATCTCACATGTCACAGGTGAAACTGTATTGATCAATATGCATCTGAGAGGCATCTTAAATTTAACTGTATCATCTCACCTGGGATATCAGGCTAAAAAAGGCATGAAAGACAAAGGTAGCAGAATTAATAAAACCAAAAAAGATCTCATATGTTGTCTTCCCAAGTACTGATGTAAGAAATGATAGAGAAGCTAATCCTGTGCTCCTGCCCCAAGCCACAGTTTTACCATGTTTATGTGACTTAGGGAAAGATTCAGTTAGCAACAGAGGAGGATGTATATTAGAGAAGGCTTTAGGGTGACCTAATTACAGCCTTCCAGCACCTGAAGGGAGCCTATGAGAAAGATAGGGAGAGTCTTTTTGCAAGGGCATGTAGTGATAGGACAAAGGGGAATGGCTTTAAATTGGAAGAGGGTAGGTTTAGATTAGGTATCAGGAAGAAATTCTTTACTGTGAGGGTGGTGAGACGCTGGAACAAGTTGCCCAGAGAAGTTGTGGATGCCCCATCCCTGGGAGTGTTCAAGACTGGGTTGGATGGAGTTCTGAGCAGCCTGAACTAGTGAAAGGTGTCCCTATCCACTGCAGAGAGGTTGAAACTGGATGATCTTTAAGGTCCTGTCTTGGGGTGACCTTATGATGTGTATCCCATATCGCTGCCTATGCCCAGAAATTAATTCCTGTGCCTTTCTATGCCTCTAAACTGAGCCTGAGAGGGGGAAGGAAAAAACTGAGCAAAACCTTTGCAAAGCAGTTTGCAGCTTGTTCAAGGTCACACACAGATAGCAATGGGTTTTCCCAGCTGCAGCAGGGGAGGGAAGAAGCACCCGGCTTGCTGCGCCCAGGACAGTTTTTTTGGCCAGTGGTTCAGCTGCTTTGTTCTCCGGAGAGAGACTGAGAGTTGAATTTTTCCTTCTCTGGAATTTCGGATTTTCTCCCTTTTCTACTGGACTGCTTGATTGCTGTAACATCAGAACACATTGGGAGGACTTTCCACCAGGCACAGAGGGCCTGGCCCTGGGCCAAGCCCCAGCTCCGAGGAGACCAAAGGGAGGACTCTAACGCTTTCCCAGGTTTTTCCTCTACAGAGAGAGATTTTACCATTTAATATTATTTTCCTTTCCCATGTGTTTGTTAAAGAAATAGTTTTATCTTCTTCACTTTCCTTCGAGGAAATTTTTTTTTTTCCCGAACCTGGTGGGGGAGGGGTGGTTGTGCCTTCTCTCAGAGGATATATTTCTAAGTTTGGCCAAACCGGTACAGGTCCCTTCCAACACCAGCTGTTCTATGATTCTATGGTTCTATGACATACTGATTTTCCAGATATATTGTCTTCCTTATTGCATGCCATGTTTCCTAAATTCAAAAGAGAAAAAATATCTTATTGAATGCCATACTAACTGACTCATTATGTTTCTGTTCCTGAAATGGTAGTCTAGATTTGATGGAGTTTAATAGATGCATAAGTCCTCATAGTATACCGTCAAAATGAAGATGTGTGTAAATATATTTGTGAAAAACAAATTTAAAGATTCCCTTTCATTCCTTGAGTCACAGCACTATTCATTTGAGATTATTTACTATATCTTCTACACTCAACAGTTTTTAATTTCTGTGCAGGATTTCTCTATATTAAATACAGTAAATTCACCTAGAATCTTAGAATTGTGATATATCATGTAATCTAAGTAAACAAACAAACAAACAAAAAAGCCAGGGAACAAGATAAATTTTAACAATTGGTATTACTACACAAATTGAGAGGTAGTGTGATTCCAGATCTTCAGAAGGAATTTCCATTGTATGTCTCTTCTTAGCTCAGGCTACTTGCTAAAATAGGGATAACCTAGGAGAGCTCAGGTCCTCTAGTAAAGATGTAGGCAGTGTTATTGCGTGGAGTCTCTCTGACTATCTCTGAGATGTCTTTGCAGAGACGTCTACTAATTAGAGTTAAGAAATGGTTTATCTTGTTGTTAGTGTCTTTACTAATGGTATTTCTTACAGAGATGGCAAAACAATATTAAATTCTAAAGGTTGTATTAGGATAAAATGGT
This sequence comes from Corvus cornix cornix, assembly GCF_000738735.6. NCBI lineage: Eukaryota > Metazoa > Chordata > Aves > Passeriformes > Corvidae > Corvus > Corvus cornix. The sequence goes on from NC_046332.1 coordinate 72,352,626, forward strand.
GGTTATTTAGTTAAGTTCTCATGTGTTTTGCAAATGTATTTTCACATTTGTGAAGGGTTGCTGAAATTTGAAACAGATATAATTATGAAGCCCTTCTTCGTACGAAAAAAACACACAAAAACTCAGAGCAAAGTCTAAGTCTTAGAAATTTGTTCTAACCTGTTTTCAGACTATACCTATCTCTATAAATGAAAGTAACTTCATAAAGAGAACAGAAACCATTAATGCAAGAAAAGGAACAAAAAAGGGCAAGCTTTCAGGGTCTCAAATGTTTCATTAGGTGAGAAATAGATGTGTCCAAATTGAGTACAGGTATGATGTAGATGAATGATTTGCCCATTATTTTATTTCCTTTTTTTTCTTTTTTAGTGAAGGAAAAGGCTTGTCTGTGAAACAGAAACGTCTGTTTCACAGATCTTAGAAATAAGTGATTGGGTTTGGTGGATTAAAAAAAAGTAAGAAGTTTTTGCAGTCTGAAGGGTTTCATAATTTTCATCTCTGAAAAGGGTATGGAATAGGTACATGCCATGTTCAAGGTATTACCTGAGCAGTGAAGAGCTGCTAGTGAGATCTGGGAGAAATCTTTGAGTTCTTTAATGCAGAGCGTATATATACACACCAACCTTAAATAAAATTTTGTGAGTTCATGGAATGTGTAATGTAAATAATTCTCAGATGTCCATTTTGGTAGATTTGGGATTTGCTGCATTATTCACAAACAGAACTTACTCTTTCCATTGATGTCAACTTTTAGCATAACTGTCTAGAATAATGTACAGAGTTCATTTTCCAAGTGCCAGTAGCAAAGTAGCAAATGATTGTGTAATACAACTCTGAAACAAAGATGTCAAAGTCTACTCATCTCTAAAAAATGTGGCAATATTTATGTCACTTTTAACACTGAAGTTTTTTTTTTCAAATAGAAATTTAGTGTTGAAAATGAAAAACATTGCAGCCACTTTTAATCAACTAGGCCACTGTTAAATGAATTTCCAGTTCTTATCCTTCTATTTTCAAAGGTCAGAATATGCTTCATCTTTGCTATTCCAGTAGTGTTATGCAGCATGGTATTATTTAAGTGGTATTAAGCTTGTTCAGTATTTTCTCTACCGGACAGGCACTTCTCATGGTACACATTAAACTTGGATTCTTTTCCCAAAAAAGGCAAATATGACAATCTGTAGGCATAAATACCAAAAACATATAAATACATAATGCTAAGGCACTTGTGTTATTTTATACATCAATAGAACACATGTAAAAATAAAGCAGTAGGTAGTATCTCTGTTTTTGTGCAATTAAACATTTGGGAATTGGAAAATTAATCTATTATAATGTTACCCTTTTATTGGCTGTAAGGCAGTTGCAGTACAATGAGCATAGTGTGTACTGGACATTTAATTTTCATGCTGTTCAGAACTTCAGTAGTTCTCAACTGTTATCTTCCCAAGATGTATGGGATGTTAGTTCTAATGCAGAGGAACCTGAAAAACTTGCTTTTATGTTCAATCAGCTAAATTTCTGAAACTATTACTGTGGATTCTGAGCATCTTATGCATGGAAATGTGAATACTTATTTTAAGAGTGTCTTAGCTAATTCCATTCCTAGAATGTATAGCATTTTTAAAATAAATAAAAGGATGTATATTTAACATCTAATTTTTTGTGTCATTTTTTACTACCAGTAAAGCTGGTGTTTGTCAGGCTAAAAAATACTGGGCTAAAAACTGACATGAATTTTTTGTAATATGTCTTCATTTGATCTTGAAGAGAAGATTTACATAGATGGTTAGTCTCAATAATAGAGAACTCTTTAAAATGCTTGGGAAATGTAGCCACAGGAGGGAAAGAGTGTTTGGGGGGAGGTATTTCTTAAGTAGAAAAGAAACAGTTCTCTAACTAGTTATCTGCATACTGAAGATAAAAGCTCTCTGCCACTTTTAGATTATAAATGTGCTGTCTGTGCTCAGTTCTGTGGGCATGTCTATTCTCCTTTTTTCATATTTTGTTTTCATGCCTCTTTTAAGTCTTTCAGTTATGGCTAGACCCTTCAAGGAAAGGAATATTTTTTCCCAATGAGTAATCAAATGAAATATGGTGCAATTACAGATCATATAAGTGTATCAGAAACCAGCTTATTGTTTTATTGTTGGGGTTTTTTTTTGTTTTTTCCTTTTTAACTAAAATGCATTAACTAATATAAAACAAGAGCAAAAAAAAAAGTGAACGACTAAGTGGAAAGGCTTACTGAGACCTTCCCTAAGGGTTCAGCAAACTGAACCCGTTCATAAATTACCTTGTGCTCCTATTATTTTTTGAATTTTGCTATTGCTACTCAGTACTACAGTAGTTTGTGATTTATGAGTTATGATTAATGATTCATGCCTTCATGATTTTATTTGGCAATCACTCATAAGTGAAAAACACTTTCCTTGACAAATTAGGCTATTTTAAAAAATCCTAAATTTATTTAAATCAGTTACCTTCAAAAGCATAGAACATATAGGAGAAGGACACTTTTTGTTGTTTTCAATAGCAAAAATTGTTGTTTTTTGAGAAGTACACAGGAATTTCTGTTCTGATTTTCTTGTCATTGCAATACTTGAATAAAATTCTGTTTTATATTATGTGCTGAATTCCCCATTGATTTTACCTTAATTATGTATGCAGTTACTTGGATTAAATTCTGCCTTCCATGTTCACCTGTGGCAGTAGTTTTTTACCCTTCAAATTGTAACTAAAAAAGAATCCCACACACAGAATCACACTGAATATTCTGAATTGGACGGGACTGATTGAAATTATTTTCAGTCAGGGGTTGCACAAAGTGAATGCGTCATAATCTTGCTCACAAAGAGCCTTTGCAATGTCACCAATTAAAATTTGTTTAACCTCTCTAAGAACACCTGTCCCTGCAAAACAGGGACATCATTTTTTATAAATTTAGAAATAATCTTGATAAAATAGCAGAACTTTTTCTGTCCAGAATCTAGGTGAAGTACACTTTTCAACATGAAAAAATACAAATATGGTAGTGGGGAAGAAGAAAGAGAAGAGAGAGAAGGGGGTAACTTGATATTTTTCCAAGCCCATGGACCTTCCAAATACATTGCAAAAGATAAAGACTTCAAGTTGCTTTTAAAAACATAAAATCACTCTCCATCCATAATTTTAAAACTATCCTCATTTCTGTTTACAAAAACCTGTTATTTCTACCCCTTTATACTTCATTTTAGTTCATATCTGTCTGTCTGTTTTCCTTTCCCAAAGTTGTATGATCAAGTATTAGAAATTTTCTACCAAAAAGGAGAGTGATACCATCCATAATGCCTATCTTCTCATTAAGTCATTGCTAAAACCACTGCTATTACTGTCATTGACTCTGATTTATGCATCTGCAGCTTCAAGCATCATTCAAGTATGAACCTGAAAAATACTTTTTATCAGTTCTTGTGCTCCAGGGATAGAGAGTTATGATGTGCAATTAATATATTAGTCAACCATCAAACCTCTCGTTAAAAGTTATGCAGCTTTTTTTTTTTTTTTTTGTGTTGTAACCACTGTAGATTCAAAACAGCCTTCTAGATAAAATGTAATTTGTAAGATAATGAAGAATTCAAAAATCTGTTAATGTTCATGTCCAGCTTGTAATTCTGCATACACTGCATTCATGTTAGCCCAAGGAGCACACTTTGTGTTCACCAGTATTAGGTTTTATTACAATTGCATTAATTATTAGTGAGGTGAAAGGCAATTACACTTTTTTCTTCTGATATTAAATTCTTTGAAACAGATAAATCTTACCTAACTTAGAATCTTACTCTAAGTCTTTAACACAGAGTATTTACCTATTTTAGTAACCATGCTGGTCAATTAAGAGATGGGCTTTTGGGGTGTCATTTCTTTGGCCTGTTTCAGATATCTACTCTGATATGCGAGACACCTATTTTTCTCAGTAACAGGGAAGGTAGGGTAGGTTAGATAGTTTATATATAGATATTTTATGTTATTACTGAGGTTTCACCTGGAGTCACTAGTGCAATGTTCAAGTATTTTCAAAACACATTGGAAACACTCCTCTTGTAGATGGGGATTACAGGGTCTCATTTCCTTTTCTAGGACTATGCTTTATATAGGTCTTTATATGCCTGTTTTCACATAGTTCCTTCTCTTCCCTAGGAATTATTTAACTTCATTAAAACCACCTTACTTTCCAGAATAGCTCCAAAATACCACACACACAATGTTGCTCAGTACCTTGGGAGAAGCCGTTTTTCTAAGTCATCTCTGAGTAGGTCACAGAAATCACAAATTAATTCAATGTAACTTCCTTCACTTTAACTTAATACAAGCACATGACATGTCTAATCTCTGGCGCTATATCTGCATTTAACAGAAAAAAACCCCTGAATTAATGGAATAAATAAAGAATTATTATGGTCCTGGCTTCAGTTAGTGGAGTCAATTAACATTTTGCTGGTAGAAGCAGACATTGGCTCTGAATTTGTTAAAGTATACTTGAACTACCCTGCTTGCTTGAAAAACAGAACAACAGAAAACTCTAGTATTTCAGTGAAGCACGGCGCCTGCTCTCAAGTTGTTTATCTTTAATGATGCATCCTCAGTAAACACTGCTATATTGTGAGACTTTGCAGATTGTTTTTAAATGCCTTGTGAAATGAAGAATAATCAGCCCTCGGGAAACTGGATATTGCACAAATTCTTCTGTGTCTTTTGTACTCAAATGTGGGGATGCTAAAATTGCTCTTTAAGAAGTTCAGATATGAAATGAGCCTTTTAATTCTCACACTGAGTGTTAGTAATAACCGCTGAATTCTTGTACAATATCACAATACATATCTCAAACAGAGAAATAACCCTTAGTAATAAGAAAAAAACAACTGCAATTTGAAACTTCAGTTATATCCTGGTCACCAGTAAAACATAGAACAAGTTACTGCTTTCTGGAAGTGGACAGAATCAGAATATTTATTGTAAACACCAAGTTATTTGCAGCAAGAAGGAATTATGATGCTAGAGTTGAACAGTTGCTGTAAATCTGTAGATTAGGTATTTAGTTAAAATCTAAATATCTGAATTACAAGGCACAACATGTGAAGGCACAAGTAATTTAGAAGTTAAATGTTAAAGGACTTTCAGCTTGTCTCTTTTTCTTATGTTTGCCAGACTGATGCTTGTTCCGGCAACTGAAGTCATTACTGAAGACATTACATTATTTTCTATGGAAAGTGCCACTCATGAGAAAAGCTCATAGTTTTGTATGTGATTTAATCATCAGTACACTCTTTCACAATCCAGAATACATGATGAAACAAGATGCCTTTTTGTATGTTAAATCTTTTTTACTTTATATGCATGAACGTATACATAGGAGGTTTTCAGGAGTTGTTTTGTTGTTTTTTTTTTTTTATTTTTTTAAAGAGAGAGGTTTTTAACTGAGAATGGACACCTGGGCCATAAATTTCCAAATTTATTTGTACGTAAGGAATTTAGATAAACTCACTGCAGAGATCAAATATGCCATTAGTTAATCATACTTATTTCTATGTCATTAACATACATGTGTTAACCCAAGTGAAAGTTGCCTAATTCTGAAAGTAACTGCTGTAATGTATAATAGAACACTATCCTCAGGGCAAAATAACGAGTACCACTCCTATCTGCCATGAAAGTTCTGATATTAATGAGATTTAAGTGCTCCCATAGGTCTTGTGTTGAAGAATAAAAAACAGAAAGCTGATAAGGGAAACTATTATAAACAAATAGACCTAATTTCTCATTTTCCTCTGAGATACTTAAAGATTTCTATGACAATTTTAGTGGATGAGGTACAAATAAAATCCCAAGTTTTGCTAAATTTTCTGAATGTATTCTTACCAAATACGTAAAATTGTAGTGTTAAGTGAACCATTCCATGATAAACATTAAAATATTGTAGGATTAAGACTTGTTAATTCTTAATCCAACTGTGATATGTCAGCATACTACTGATTATTTTGGAAAGGTTGTAGATGTTTACCATATTTATTACCAGTAATTATTTAACCCTCTTTATTTCAAAGTATTTCAGGCATTTCAGTCTAACCATGCTGGTATAAAATAGAAGAAAAAATAGTACCACCTTTTGAGAAAAAACTTGTTAGTGAGATAGAGAACAGACTCTTACTCAAGAAGTCTCTGATATTTGGTAGAACTCCATGGACTTCAGTGGTACATAAGCACAGACTATAACTAAAATCTTGGGGTTTTTTACTGAAATGAGATCTACCAGACAAATAATATACCTACTAAAGAAAGGGCAACTTTGTTGTAAGCAAGTGTATTACAGAATGGCTTAGATAAAACAATGATTATGCCTTTGGAGGCAGAAGATATAGAGACAGTAGCCACTGAACAAAACTGGTAACTTCAAGAATACTTTCCATGATGAAAAGGTATCTTAAATTATGTCTGAATTATATATCTGGGACATGTCAAACTTGAATATTCTCTGTGATAGCATGAGTTTTACATTCTTCCTTGGCATAGTTAATTAAAAACTTAATTTCAGGTTAGCTTTTTCTTTAATATCAAATAAATGCTTCCCACTGCTTCCTCTAAAGATTTTTTTTCTTATGTTCTTGCTAATAAAAGAAAATAATATATTGCCACCTTCCTAGTTTCCCTTTATGTATTTTCTTGCAAGTTTGCCTGTCTCCTTTCCTCTGAATTAGCAGAGCAATTGCTCATAATCATTCATAGGGCACAGCTTTCCTCAAGCCTTTTAATAATTTTTTAAATTTTATTTTCTTAACTCCCTGCAGGTTTCCTGATTCTTTTCTTTCCCCTCTCCTTATCAGATGTATACCACCGTATTTTCCAGCTTTGTTTTACTCTTACTACAGTGTCTTACCACGTGTTTAATTTCCCATGCAATATACATCTCTCTGATTTTCCTTTCATTCTTTTGTGAATTAGAAGACATCTTATGTCATATAAAATAAGTGGCTGTACTAATTTTAAAGGGAAAGAAACTGAATTATTTTAATAATCCTTTAATTCTAAATATGTATCTATATAATGATCCAGGTTAAATAATCCATTTCAAGAGATATATTGAACAAATTTTCCCTTTGTACTTAATCTCTCTTTACAAAGCTAGCTGTGATGCCCAGAACCCATAGATTAATTTTATTTCACTGGGCTTAATTTGCTTGTTATTCATGGAGGAAACACTAATAAAGAGGCAGATGGTGAGAGATTATTCAAGTACTATGCCAACTTTAATAACCTTGGTCACTTAATGGAGTTTCTAAGGCTGTTTCTTGTACTTTCCCTGCAAAACCTTTGCTTATTCATCTCTTTGTTGATGACTTCTAAGTTTTTCTGAGTCCTCATCAGAACTCAACATGAAACAGCTCTAGCACTTTCTTTGAAACACAGAATGAAACCTGCTTCCAAAATAGCTAAGTATATTCAATGTACTGCATATACTAAGTTAAAGAATCATATGGCTTAAACTAGCAATGCTGATAAAAAATGAGGTCTCATACTTTAATGATAGCTGAATTCCTTCTACTTTATTGATTTACTACAGTGTAGACAGTAATAGATATTTTGGTGGGTATTACTTAGGTTTTCAGGATAATGTTCAGCTCACTGAACAATTATTTTTTTACTCACAAGTTTCATTTCATTTGAATTAGCCATCTAAAGCTTGGTCAAAACAGGAGGATAAACATCTTCACCTATATAGTTCTAACTCTAGTAAATCACCCTATAGCAACTCTCAGTGTTCTCTCCTAAATATAGAAGAGGTCTTAAATAGAACACCATGCAAGAGCCTGCATGAATCCATGAAAGCTATGATTTTTAAGAGAAAGGATGGGTCTGTGTATTCTAAAGACAAATATCTCTCCTGGACTTTGTCTGACCTCTTAACAGAGTGGCATCTGCATATAGTCTAAACATTAAAATGAAAACAGGGAAGTGTCACACTCCTTTAGAATTCTAAAATTCCATCTGGAATTTCTTCTGCTATTTACCTTCATCAAAGGCAAAATTATTTTTGAAAGATGCATTAAAAACAGATGAAAAGAACCCCAACTTAAATAACTTAATGTATAGTAAGTTTTTGTGCAGGGCCCATACAGTGATGTGCACCCAGAACTATGCCTGGGCTTAATTTGTAAAGGAGCTGCAGTGGAGAAAAAGAGAGTCCAGGGAATACAGGATATCAGGGATTCATCATGTGGGGGTTTTACCATTTTTTTTTTTCTGTGACCTTTTATTTAGCAAGATAAACATATCTTTACATGATACAGGTATAACATATAAATTTACATATAGATAGGGGATAAAATAATAGATATTATACTACGAATTACATTATTTTTAAGAAAACAAGGAGCAATCTAGAACTCCTTCAGAGCCTTTTAGAGATATTTTGCCATTTGGAGAAAATTATCTCATGATGCACTTACAGAGAAATTAAAAAAAATCTACGACATTTTCAGCTAATCTTGTCAATTCTTGAAACAGCATCTCAAAGGAGTCATTTTCTGTATGGGTCAAGGTAAAGAAGGAAAAACATTCCTTTACAGGGGAAGGAATATGGAAGGCAGGATTCAAAGGTAACTTGAGGAATTCATAAGGCAGCAGAATTGTTGTGATGATAGTCAATACTGTGTGCCTCAAAAATTTAAACTACATTTAGGAAAAGGTAAAAAAAGCCGGCCCCTACCTGCCCTGAAGAAACCCTAAAAACATAACACACAAAAAATCCAAATCAAACAAACAAAAACACAGAGAAGAACTGAGGATAAAACTTTTGAGCTGAACTATCAAAAAATATTATTTTATATACATTATGGTCTAACACATCTCTGCAAGCTGGTAGAGATAGCAAAATTTACTAACTTATGCCAAAGAAAGTGACTAGATTTCTGGTCTGTGACAGCTGTGACTCAAATTTTTTGAGAGATCAGAGACACCTTGTTAAGGACAAGCCTAAATTTCCTAGTATATACAGCTTTGTCCTTTATCTTCTCCAGTCTAATATGGAAATTATATTAGTAAATGTCTGTAATGCTGTTTGACACATTTCAATGCCTGGGCAAATAAAAAGTATTCATCTACAAAACACCCTAGAGGAGAGGAAGGGCGGATTAATTTTATGTGGTTCAATTTGATTTTGGTGCAACAATATTGAAGAGGTGACAAAATATGCTTTTAGAATAAGAGAACAGAAGTTAAACTTCATACACTAAGTGTTTAATGATCAATAACTTCAGAGGAATTAGAATTCCATCTTTTATTGTTTATATCTAGCTGTCTTTTACATATCAGAAGGCTGTTATGTTTAGAGAATCTTCTTTCGACAATATCCATTCTTTCTCTTTTTTTTTTTTTTTTAATTTTAGTACCTTGTTTAATCAGCACAAAACAGATGTTTTGCAATATTGTGAAAATATCTTTATCTCTGTATGGAAACTTGAATGAGTAGACAATGAATGATGGCAGCATCTCATGGGTATTTATACACTGAGATCTCTGAAATTCACATAATCATGGTAGAGCTAGATTAGATCTTGGATCAGCTTCAAGGATTTTGTACTGGAAGTATGTCTCCTTTATTACAGAATAAAAAAAAAAGAACTATAGCTTTTCTTCTTCTGTCGTCAATATTATTGTATAGCTATTGAATGCTATTGAATTGGCTGAAAGTCTCCACTGAGAAATATTGTTTCTCTGTATTCTTATCAAACAATGATGAGTGAGTGAACTCAGTACACCAGAATAAAATGTGATGAAATATGCTGACACTTGTTACAGTGCGGATACTGTAACGCGTATCAAACAATGAGGCCCGTGGAAAATAAATATATACAGACCGATTCTTGATAGCTGTTTCAGAAAGATGTTTATTTCTCCAGCCGCATGGCCGGGGCTCTGCCAAGGAACTGAGGCAATCACGGGACCCAAGGGTCCTTCTGCCCGCGCAGGGAACACAAACCAACCAATGGGAACGAGGCTGAGCAGGGACAGGGAAGCCCCGTGTCTGTGCCCTCAGGGCCCCTCTCCCAGGGCTCCATGGCAGGGGGGAAGGGACCCCGACAGACACTGATGTAATTCTTCATTGTGCTATTAATAAATTCAACACAGGAGTTTTTACAAGACACTAATGTGAGATATTCAGCTCATGGATATCTTGTTTGTTACCATGATTGGTATTTGGCAAGGGTTTTCTTCTTAAGACTTAGGGTTCTCCCCCAAAGTGCTTAACAGGAATAGCATCTTCCTGGTTACTTTTGGATATTTGGATACTTTGGACCAAATTAACCATTTTCAATGCATTTATTATGATGCCATGATGATTTTTTGCCTGCATTCTTGGACTTGTTTGTCAAGCTGGAGACTAAATATTTTAGAGGCTTCATAGTTAGGGATCAAAATGCCCCCAGACACCAAGGTCGTGTCCAGAACACATTTTGTAAACTAAGATAGAACCATCCTGGGGAAGGTTCCTTGGGGAGGGGGGCTCATTCAAGCCTCTCATTGGGGAATTTTTGATAGATATGCTAATTAGTAAGACCTATAATGTTATGCCAGATTTTTGTGGGGTGCATTACAGTATGCATTGGGGTGTGCATTGAGGTGCGTTCAACCTGGATGAAGTGCACCTAAGGATCTTTAAAATAAATACTAAGGTAAAATCCCTTTTTCCCTTCTAACCATGTTTGACTCTTATTTTAAGACCAAGAAAACGCATCAATTAAGATTCTGATTTCATAGTACTTTTTTGACTTTTTTCATTATTTAATACATGAAAAGTTATTTTGTCTAAATAAAAAGTCTAAAGACTGCTTTATTATTACTGTTTCAGGTTCAATGCATTGGTCTCTGAGGAACTAAATCTATAGCAGATAATTTAAGTATACCAAATCTAATTTTATGCAATAAGCATCAAATTGGGATAATGAAGGTATTGATTTTACATTTCTTATATACTAAAAGAGCACACAAAATTAACCTATGTTACAAACAGTAGATCAATTATAGTTTTTACAACCTCTTACCTAATATCAGAACAGAGGATGCTGTAAATATTCACTGGTGTACAGGTTAGGACAATATTATTACATTTATATTGTCATTTTAGTACAAGCAGTCAAAAAATGCATGGTAGTGAATCCTCCAAAAAATTAAGCTATTGAGAAGCTTAAGTTCTGAAATGGTGGACAATTTATCCTCAGTCCCACCAAAAAAATGACAATCAAAACAAAAAAAAAAACCCAAAAACAATTCTTGAAAATGGCAGATGGAAAACTTTCTAAATTATATTTTCTTTACTGTTTGCACACTTCATGTTAAGAAGCTTGTCTTCATAAGGCTTCTGTAACAAGTAGGACTAGGAACCTAATATTTTGGTTGGGAAATCCTGGAAATCCTTCCTCTGGAGAATCAACAGTGCCTCTGATCAGAAGGCAGTTAAGGAGCTGGAGAACGTGGCACCTGAGTTTCCTAGGAACTCTTAGAGTTCTCGTTTCTTATAAATTGTCTTCTCAGTAATTTATCTAGGATGTTTCTCAGGACCCACTAGACAAAGTCTCCAAAGTACTGTTCAAGTGACCTATTTGGTAGTTAAGGGAGAGACAAGGCTAAATCAAAGACAGTGGGAATCAACTCTCGAATTATACACCTCTATTTAAACATCTGCAATGCCAACATCTAAATGTGAGCTAATGACAACACTTGCAGTGTTGACAATGGAGGGGAGACAGTCACATATAACCTAGAGTTGCAGACTTATGGTAAACACTTTAAATTGGTCAGCTGAATGTGGTCTCTAAACATCAAAATATAGAATATTCTGAATTGGAAGGGACCAAGCAATTACCGTCCAACTCCTGGCTCTGCTCAGGGCAGCCCCAAGAGTAATGCCACATGCCTGAGAGCATTGTCCAAATGCTTTGTGGACTCTGACAGCCTTAGCGCTGTGACCATTTCCCTGGAGAGCCCATTCCACTGCCAAACCGTGTGCCCAGACATCTTAGAACCTTCTCCTAATATCCAACCTAAAACACCCATAACACAGCTTCATGGCATTGCTTCAGGTTCTATCACTGAGGGGATCATTATCACCACAGAGAAGAGATAAGTGTCTGTCTCTCCTCTTCCCTTCATGTGGAAGTTGTAGACTGCAATAAGGTCTCCCCTCAGTCTTCTCCAGGTTGAGCAAAACACGTGATCAGAGCCATCCCTCTTAAGGCTTAGGAAAAGGGTTGGTGTTCCATATCTCCATTTACTGCCACGAGAGCTTAGACTCATCCCTCACATACTGGTCCTTTATACATCTGAACTGGAATTCCACTCTTTATTTCTGTTCCCATTTAGCTAAAATCAATTTATTCCTACAGAATACCTTTTTCTTAATGAAGTACATTTCTGTCAGGGAAATTCAAACTTTAAGCAGTTTACTGACAGTAAATCAATTTTTTCTACCATCATTGGCTTTTAAATGCTTCAAATGTGATATGAAAGAGGGGGAACAGTAATCCCTACTTGTTTCTTCTATTCCACTGAATAGTATGTGTTCATCATACTATTTTTTTCATCACCTCTTTTCTCTCTTTGATAAAGAGAAAGCAATTTCATTATTTTTTGCCTTTTGTATGAGAAAATATTCTCTATTCCCATTTGTATATTCCTTAATTGGTTCTCCATCATCTTTTTTTTAACCTTTTGGCCTGTTGTTTCACATAGCTTTCAAGGTCCAAATATAATTTTGGCTTTAGAGATTGCTTTTTCTCTTTTCCCATCTCAACTTTAAATCATTCTTCACTCTTCTTCCCACAGATGAACATTGAACACAATCTATAATGAGCTATCTGCAGTGTCTCTTTCTTAAGTCAATACAATAGATAAAGGACATGATAAAATGCATGAATAGTGATGTTCTCCTTTCACAAGTATGGTTTACATACATTTTAACAGAGGAAATCCCAGACCTGCAGAAAGTTCCTTCAATCACCTGTGAATATTTAATTTGCATTTAAAACATCTACATGTGTTTATGAGCAATGCAATTAAATTTTCAAACTTTTACAATTGGCAATAAAAGTTAATGTTATTCCAGGGAAAAAATACCTTCTTCTGTAGTGTTTTGAGTTTAAACTTAATTCTTAGTCTACCTTTCCTATACTCCCTTGAAATATAAGCAGTATATCATTAGTTAATTGTGGAACAATTGATGTGTAACATGGCATATAGTAGAATTAAATGGTTAAAGCAGACTTCATAATAGCATGAACTACGTAATAAGTACTAAAATTATTGTCCTTTCCAACAAACATAATGGTGTCAAAGCTACAACAAGACCAGAAAGAGCAAAAGGCTGGAAAAGGGATGTGTAATTAAAGAACACAAAAATTCCTGCATAGAATTTTTAAAATGTCTTTCTCATATGACTGAAATATAATTTGAAAGGAAAGGAAAAGTTAATGGGAAGCAAAGCTTAAATGTGACACGTGAAACTGCCATCAATAACTACGCAGTTAAAGATGCTCCATGAAAGTGTCAGCTGATTTTCCAGACATCTGAGGAGCCTGTATAATAGAACAGATGAAGAGAAAAAAGTAGGAGCAGAGATTTGTGATAGTAATAAAAGTTTAGGTTAAGAAGCTAGTTCACAAAAAGTCTACGACAAAAGACATCTGGAAAGCTAGGGAACAGGAAAACATCAATCATGTGTAGAGATGAGAAGAGTTACTACAGTCAAAGAAACAGAAAACCTATATAAAAAATTCAAACTCACAGAAAAGTAAATGGTATTGGCAGAATGAAGGGAGAGAACTACAGAGGAGCAATAAGAAAAAATTCATTTTGGTTTGGAAGATGTGAAAATTGGAATGAGATTTAAACTAAAGGTAGGAAACAGCAACAGAGCAGATTTGAGGTAGATTTCCAGGAATACTTGAAAAGCTAGGAAAGCTGATTAATCAGGACTGGATCTGAGCCAAGAAATCATGTTTATCTAATGTGATTTTATAAGTCTATAATAATGACAGCATAAGGGATTCTAGAGGCCTAAATTAGAATTAAACATCTAAGCATTACGCAGAAAACTGACAAAAATATCATAGGATTCAGTCAGAAATATCAAAAGTAGCTAGGATAGGGACAAAAAAGATACCAAACCCACAACCAAAATGAGGCAAGCAGAAATAACCTAAAGCTAACTGTAAGACTTTTACTATTAAACTGTAGAAGGAAATCTAGAATTCAAAGTGCTACTCAACAGCTATTATCCTCTGAAGTCTTTCTCCTGTGGAAAAAAAAAGAAGTCCTTTTCTGTGTGTACTGGTTCCCATCTCCTACCGGATATAAATTTCAGTCATCTCACATCTTTACCAGGTTCATGCTTTGGGCCGATCAGCAAAGCACACAGGAGAATTGAAAAGGAAAAGGGGGAATAATTAGTTTGGGTTTTTTTCCAGTCTTAAGCAATTTATATTCATTCATACACACAAGCAAAACACCCCAGAGTAATAACCTTATTACAAATGTAAATTCAAAAATTCTAAAGTTCAGAAAAAGCCACGGAAAGATTTTCTTTAAAACCGTAATAAATTAACTCCCTTATACTAACACATTTTCATTTTGGTTTGTTTTTTTTCCCCTTTTTTTGGAAGGAACAACAACAAAAAAATTAACTGAGGTAAAATTCAGAAGAGTTCCAGAAGATAAATAGTTCATGAATAGACATGAAGGAGTGATGAACTAACAACGATTTTGATAGTGGGATGGTTACACAGTAGTCTAATGCATAAAGTTGGCATTAAAGTTGTGGAAAAAACAAGGTAAAACACACATGCACACACATATATATATTTACAAATGTGCTTTGTAAGCTGAAAACTGTTTAAATGATTTTTGAATTTATAGCACTACTTGATTTGGCAAACTCCCTTGAAACATTTACTCAAATATTGTAAATATTTACCATGGTTAGATATGTTATTGCATAGTATAAACAATTTTGTAGCTGAGAAAATGGTTCAATGTATATTAAAGGTCTGACTTTGTGTTAGGGAACCATATTTCATTAGTAACTTGTCCTTTATTTGTAAAGTAAGCGACATGAAACTAGATTGTAGTACTGTTACACCTGGCTGAGCTATTAGAAACAGTGGAACAGAGTGTGGCTTGCAAAAGCAAAGGACAGTATGGATTCTAATTTTAAAAGATATAAAAGGATCAGGATTAGAAATTTTCCTAATGAAGAAAATTATAAACAGATTTTTTTTATTCCTTTCTATTTTAATTTTCAAGTAGAATTCAAGGGTTAAACTTTGGTCACAAGATGATCAAACATGTTTTGTGTTACTGTACATTTAACAACATGAATTACCTTATTGCAAAAAAGTGAAGTAGAGGAAGCTTCACTCCAGGCTGCATGTGTTTACTAGGACCCATGGGGTTTTATTCATGAGACTGATCTGTGTTGAAGTCTGTAGTGGTATATGTCAGTCATATATTTGGTGTAGTTATTATAGTTAAATAAAGTCAGATTGTGTATTTTTCCTCATGTTTCTGAAGAGAGACAACCTTAAAATACAAAGCAGAATGATCAGCCTAATTAGCCAGTATGTCAATGTTTTATTTTCAGTGGAACTCACTGAAGAACTACTATCATGGATTCAGTACCTTCCTCTAGTGTTGGAAAATTAGGATTAATTTTATTTAAGCACTAAATTTAGTTAATGCAATTTAGTCCTGTGGAGAAAACTGGTTGAAAATTCATCTTTACTCTTTTGGAATGAATAACCTAGATCAATAGAAGGTAACATCTGGGATTAGTTGATAGCTGTAGTCCAGTTTCATTTCCTATATGGACAAATATTTTAGGTGTTTTTGCTCTGTGGCTAATAGTAACCAGTTTCCTTTTCTGCAGTTACTTTTCCAGGTCCTTTTTCCATTCTAGTTTGGAATCAGTTTTGGGCAGTCTATTTGAAGAACAGATTCAAAAAAGGGCTTTCAAATGACCAGTTCTATAATAGCTGACTTAACAGTCTTTCTATTGTCTTCTTGATAGCTGTGGGATTACTTCTGGTCTTAATTTTTTTTCCATAACTCTAAGGATTAATACAAGACACAAGATGTTTTATTATAGGCCTCCCTGAATATTCACCTTAAACTGAGCTCCCAAAGAAAACCTGAAGGATCTTTCTGAACTGAAAAAGCCATGTTTTATTAGAAAGCTAACTAGAATAATGTATATATTTTGAAACTGGGGCCACTCAAAGTAATCAGATAAAACAGAATAGAGACAAAAAAAATTATAAGAAAATAATCTCCATGTACACTGTGTCCTTACATATTGGGAGTTGCATTCACATAGTTTTTGTCAACTCAGTAACTCCCCCAATTCCTATAGACTCTGCTATCACAAACATTGGTTGTGCTGTAAGCAGTCTTTTCTTTGAACATACTTGTTTCCATGTCTTCCTACCCTTCCATAAAATCTGGAAACTCCTGAGCTCGCCGATTCACTGCCAAAGGCAGGCACAATCTCATGTTCTCTCCAGTATTCCTACGACCCTCAGTCATCAGATTTTTAAGTAATAGCACAGAATGGGAGCAAACAGATATAATACATTATATGCATCACAAGGGCTAAGACTTGCCTTGTTACACTAAACAATATTGAACAGAGAAGTTTATGTCATCACTCTAGGCAGCTCAAAGGAAAATGCTGAAGAAATGAAACCTGAGATAAAAATGCTAGTTTTGGCATTACAGAAAACTGAGAACTTTTAATTGGAAACAACCTCTGGAGATCCTAATACAGGACTAAGTTCAAAATTGTATCAAGATGAAGGCCTTGAAGGTCCTTAACTGTTAATATTTTCCAAGAATAAAATTTTTACCATCACTCTGGGCCTAACCACTCTCATTACAAATTTTTCTTATTGTTACAGTTAATTAGAATTTCTTCTTTGTCCATTGTTTCTTCTCCCTTGGTGTGTACCTGTGAGAAAAGTCTGGCTCCATATTTCTTTTAACATTTCTTCATGTTCTGGAAGTCAATAATAATATCCCTTCCTGTGTCATTTCCAGTCTACACAAACTCGTCTCCTTCAACCTCTCCTGGTACATCTGGTGCTCCAGGCTCTCTAAGTGACCTGTTACAGATATTTTCTAACTTGTTGGCACTGCTCTGGCCTGGGGGTCTGAAATCTGGTCATACATGGCTACTGGAGCATCCCTGGAATGATAATCACTGTCCTCAGCCTGCCCTTGCTGAGGCCACCTTTCATCTCTGCAGGCACACTTCTACAATATCCAGCTTGCAGTTCAAACTCGCCTGCCACCAGAGCTAGAAAACTTTCCCCTGCAGCTAAAACTAAGCTCCTGTATATATGCAGCTCCCTTGAAATCATATTACCTGGCCTACTTAGATTTAGAAATTATTCCCCTTACCCTGGGTAAGCATGAAATAAATGACAAGAATATGTTCACTAAATCTCACTAGAAAACCTGGGTGAACAGCTTGCATGAGTGAAAAGGAGTAACATCTGCCTCTATCTCTGATATAGAAACATAAACACTTAGCAGAACAGAGCTACCATTTTTTGAGAAATTTCTTAAATACATTACACATTCTAGATGTGAAAGCACATCTTAGTGCCTGATCACTTGGGTCAAAGGGTCTCATTGATCCTTTTTTCTCCCCCGAATGACTTAGATGGACTAAGAAGGCAAGCATCCTTTATTGCCTAATCTAGGATGAAATTAATAAAGTTCTTTGGGAAAGGAAATCTAGTAGGCACTCAGTCCAAAGTGCCTAGTGGTATTCCCCAAGGGAGAAACAGACAGATAACCCGGGGGTGATGGTGGTGGGAAACAAACTAAATCAAGGGGTACAGTGTTTCCTTGTAGGGATTTTTAAATAAACCCCATGTGCATGGCACATTATTATTACAGATTAATCTCCAGAAGGTGTATGTAAATTACAACACTTTTATAATGTTTTGCTATTTTGTATGATATCTTCAGATTCTTTTATGGCAGGAAATATTATTAAATACCTATTAGCCTCAAAGAGAGACTTTTTTTTTTTCCTGTCCAAAAAGTATAAACATAAAGATTTCACTTTTTAACATTTCTTTGTGAAGTGTTCAAAAGCCACAAAGGTACACTTTTCTCTTAGAAATTATGACATTTCTTGGAAATATGCAGATTTTGCAGTTTATGCTGCCTTTGTTCATTTCTTTGTCCATTTTTCAGTGTGTTTTATGTGGAAATAGCCTTCCTAAAATTTAGACAATCTTCTTATGTCCACTATAACATAAAACAGGAAAGTAAATTCAACTATAAGTAGCTTAACACTGCAAAATGTAAGAAGTACACTTTGATTACTGCTTTAAAGTGCTGTAAGCCTGGATTTTATATCCTTTGGAAGATAAAACAAATTAAAATCAGTCTAATAGTACTGACAGCTAAACAGAGAGTTTTTTCTTTCTGTTTTGTGTCATGAGCATAGTGCAACAAGGGAGAATGCCCCATGAGCAAAGAGATTTCAGTCAGTGGCTTGTGAGCAGTGATGAGAACCTGCACGTCAGATATGGCTGGCCTGACAAAAGCACAGTGTTCTGCATACAGTTAGCAACCAGATTTTTCCTGTCATGTTGGAAATGAGTAATTCGAGCAAGATAGCTATTAAGGTACTTTGGCACAATTACAGGTGACAGATGTCTTCTATACCAGTTCCACAAAATACGCATTTCTCAAAAAATTGGCATTTTTCTTCAAAAAATTGAGGAAAGTGCAGGGAAGCCTGGATTAGGCTTAAGCACTTGGATTGCTAAAAGCTCAATTTCAGTTATATTCTTATTGCTACTAAATTGAATTGAAAACATAAATTTAAGCTGAATAAAATAAGGAATGGGAAGGTAGGAAACTTTTTTTCCTCACATTGCATAACTAAACAGGTTTCTTTTCAACAAGGGCAGTTTAAGTTGTAACTTGAATTTGTAACATAGTTGCAGCTGAAAAATCCTCCAAAATAAACAAGATTACAGATCAATGAACAAAAGAGCAATATATTTTTCCAGTCCAAATATATTTTTTGATGAAACATGCATGGATAGAAAGCCCTTTTAAAGACCTTTTATACTCTCTACAAAAGGGTATATATTCATGTTCAAATTCCAGGACTGGGTGATGTGTGATGTAATTTTCAGTTTTGTATTTATGGAATACCATTAATGAGCTTGCTGCATCCATTGAAAAAAGTGTGGAGACCATCATGCTACAGTGATTTCATGTTTGTTTTGTAAATTGAAAAAATAATGCATAAATATCTTCAAAAATCTTGAGAGGAGTGGATTATTACTGCAGGTATAGAAGTAGAGATATCTTTTACTATATTGTCTAACATGAAGAAATGAGTTGAATATTAGATAATTATTATTTTATCTTAAGCAATCAACATTTATAAAGTATCCATAAATTAATCTAATATATATATATATGTATATTTAAGAGTTTAGATTGAAATCTACAGAAATTTTCATTCTTCTGATATTTTTCATGATACATTTCTATGAGCAACCTGCCTTTGCAGTAGAACAACTCCTTGGCCAGGTCAACTAGTTCTCTATGGGGGGGAGTGGGTTGTTTTCATTGTATTTCTGCTATTATACAAAAATGTATGATCACGGGCATAGGAAGGGAAAAAGTGAAAGTGAAAAGTGTAACTTACACCATTGAGAAGAAAAATATTATCTTTTTCTTTATTTTACATATAGAAGTATGCTATTCAGAATTTTCAGTTATTCTTTAGAATTTAAAAAATTATGTTTGTGTTCGTTTGTGAGAATATGAACAAAAAAACCCCACTTATTTCCCAATTTTAATTTGCTACTTTTTGTTGTTGTATATTAGCATTGATTAATAGTATTTACTAAATTGTACCAACATTTCAAATGAGACAAAAGCTAGCGCAAAAAAAAACCCTTCATAAAAATGCCTAGTGTTCTGAAATGAAAAATGAAACGAAGAATTCATTTCTGTAATGAGACAACAGTAATTTTAATGAAATGAAAATGGGGATGTATTTGATTCAGTGAATTGGGCTTTGTTTTTTCCACAGGACTGAGTCAAACTATTTGCTGTCCCTGACAACATTCAAAATAGAAATTTACCTCTTTCAATTGAAATAGTAAGCCAAAATCTTGTGGCAACAGGCTTTATCCTTGCTCTAAGGAAAACAAGCTTCTGTTCTTGTCAGGGCTAGCAAGACTAGCAAGGAAGCTAAGATTAATCCTTTCTGTTCATGCTGAAGAACCCAAATGTCACCCAACCCTCAGACATATTGAAAATGCAACAATTTCTTCTGGAGTTTATGCTGTTCTCCAGCCTCCTTTTCCATGTTTTGCACTGGTGCTTATTTTTTTCCCCCTCCTATTAGCTTCTGTATTATGCTTTAAGCATCTGTTTTGCTTTCTCAGTGGCATAAGGGCACCAGACAGCCCAAGGGACTTACCTTCTAGTATCCACATTTAGTAATTAAACTGTCAGTGCAGCATGATTTCTGAAACAGTAATAATGTCATAGGGCTGTATTTCTTCCCATTTGCAGAACACCACTTTACAACATATGTTAGTGTTTGCATATATGCACATATACCCACACAATTTTATATACAGGTAGATATATGAGAAAGACAGACAGAGGTTATATAGGTCTATAGCTATCTCTGCATACATATATGTATCTCCACATGTCGAGTATATTAGCTTATTGGTATATACAGCACTGTACTGTACTCTGCACAAATTTGGTAACTACGCTGTTGCACTTTACATGGATAGGTGGGCTTTTTTTCAAAGTTGTGATGCTCCCCAAGATTATTCTTGCATTGGGACCAAAATGTATAAAAAAGTCTTCTAGAAAACAGCCTTCTTCTCTAGATTTTATGAAAGCAAACACAAACCTAGACACCTAAATAGCTTGATGTTTCAGTTGTAGAATGATCACAAGTTTATTGCCTAGTGTGTTTTAGTATTAATCTAAAGACCATCCTGAAAAAATCCAAAACAAATGGAGTTGTGTAACAGTATCGTGCAATGAAAAATGTGTGACATGTAACATGCATTTTTCAGATGAGTGCAAACTTAGTTGATGAGTAAAGGAGCAATAATGAAGGCCTTTGTCAAATTTTATGACATGGTGGAAATTGTGGTTTCCACCATCTGTTAACTGTCTGTTAATTCTGTCGCTGTATTTAACACAGTTGCTTCAGTGCAGTGATGAAGAATATGAAGAGAAAGGTACATTTTTCTAAGCATTATCAGCTAAAACCTTAGTGTTTAAACAAAATATGAAAATTTTGAGAGAATACACTATAATCCATGGGAGGTTTGAATAAAGTAATTGTTTATGGGGCAGGTCTCTTTAGTGCCTTTTGAAAACTGCACATTTTTGCTCTTGCTTCCTACAACGTGTCTGTGAATTTTTCAGTTACTCTGTTACACTAATATGGTGATGACAATATGCTTGTCACTGTCTAGACAGAAAAATCTGATTTTTCCAGAACTTAATGAAAAGTATGATTTATTTTACATTCCAAGACACCAAGGTCTGAAATAGAAAACATCATATAAAAATTTTGTCCCAGTTTTTCTTGTAAGCCACATATAAGAAGTGAAAGACTGCAATAAGATCACTCTGCAGCTTTCTATTGTCCCAGCTGAATAAATCCAACTTTCTTGGCCTTTCCTCATAGTAGAGGTGCTCCACCCCTCAGATCATTTTTGTAGCCCTCCCTGGAACCACTCCAACAGGTCCACATCTTTCTCGTGCTGAGGGCTCCAGAGCTGGATGCAGTGCTCCAGGTGGTGTGGCAGGAGCCTGAAGCAAAGGGGCAGAATTGCCTCCCTGGCCCTGCTGGCCATGCTGCTTTGGATGCAGCCCAGGACACGTTTGGCTTTCTCAGCTGCTAGTGCACATTGCTGGGTCATGTCCAGACTCTTATCCACCACCACCTCCAAGTTCTTGTCGTCAGGGCTGCCCTGGATCTATCTGTTCAGCCTGTATTGATACCAGGGATCACCCTGACCCAAGTGCAGCCCCTTTCACTTGTCTTTGTTGTACCTCATGAGGTTCATACAGAACCACTTCGCAAGCTTATTGTCCAGGTCCCTCTGGATGGCATCCTGTCCTTCAGGTGTGTAAACCTCACCATTCAGCTTGCTGTCATCTGCAAATTTGATGAGGGTGAACTTAGTTTCACTGCCTATGTCACTGATGAAGGTATTAAAGAGTACTGGACCCAATATGGGCTCCTGAGGGACACCACTGGTCAATGATCTTCACATCGACATTGAGCCATTGATCACTACCCTCTGGATGTCACCATCCAACCAGTTTCTTACCCGTCTAACAGTCCACCCATGAAATCCATCTCTCTCCAATTCATAGGGAAGGATGTTGTGGGGGACCATGTCAAAGGCCTGATGGAAGCCCAGACAGATGACATCCATAGCCCTTCCCTTGTCCACTGATGTAGTCATTCTATCATAGAAGACCACATGTTGGCGAGGCAGGACTTGCCCTTGATGAAACAATTCTGGCTGTTTTGAATCACCTCTCTGTCCTCCATCAACCTTAGCTACTAATGTATTAGAATTAATGTTTACAAAGCCAAATATAATGTCCTTAAAGAGACTGTTTTCAACCTAGGATATGTTTATATGATCTCCGAAGTCTTTCACTTCAAAGGCTAAATGACTTCTTTGTAAATGGAATATTAAGGCAGGCAAATCATTTCATTATCTGGCTATTACATCAACACATCAGGATTCCTTCTGAATGCAGCCTGTTGATATTCCCCTGTCTTCTTTCCAGCTGGCAGTTTCTGGCACTCCACTGAATTTTACAGTTCAGAGTAACCACAACAGTAGAGTCCATTCATAATCTTACACTTTGAAAGTCTTTCATATAATGTAGGCCTAAATGCCATACATACAAGAAAATTCTCTCAGAGTAGGGTTCCAATAATATTTTTGGCTATTCTTAAAGGGAATTTTAAAATGTCACATATTTTGCAATACATATCACATGTTCCCTTTTTTTCCCCATTTACAGTATATAAATCTAAACATACATTCTATTTAAAATTATTTTTTTAAAAAGTATCATTGGGCATAGGCATGGGGATGTAAAGCTGTCGTGTCTGATCCCACCTGTATTTCTGAGCATGCTTAGCTGCTTACCATTTTTTTTTCCTTTCTTTCCTTTGTTAAGTTAAAAAAAAAACCAAAAAACAAAAACAAAAAAAACCAAAAAAACCAGACATGCTCTACCCACTTTCAAACTTCACAGTGCAGAATTTGGCTTGTGGCTGTTCAAGTTCTGTCTGAGCCAGGATATATGTTCTGCTTTGTGGTGACACTTGGCAAAACATATAAAATGAAAGCCTGACCTGGCCATGTTCTTCTTTCACTAACAGGCTCCCAGAGGCAGGACATCTCTGAGAAATAACTTCCTTTTAAGAGAGGCTTCTCATTTGCTCTGGGTGCCAAGGTTAAGTTCTTGATGAAGATTCATCCAAACAACTCTCTTCACTGTCTCCCCTGAAGGCTATCTGCTGCAGCCTCACTTTGTAAGAGGCAGGGTTGACAAACTCTGTTTTTAGAAAAGGAATTATGTTATTAATGGTAGTGGAAAGAAAGGGATGAGTTGTCATAACTGCTACTTGATGTTTTGTTTTGGTGTGTTTTTTCAATATTAAAGCAATATTTTAGCAAATGCATCTTGCTTTTAATGGGTATTTTCTATAGCCAATCCAATATGTCCTGATAAGATCTGGAGTTCTGAAATGAATCTGTAAACTTGCTGAGGGTACACTCTACCCCATGATCCAGATGGCCATCTCTTTGGGCCCAGCTATTTAACTAAATTTCAATCTACCTCACTGTCTGTTCATCCACCCCATACATCAACAGCTTGTCTATGAAGATCTTGTGGGAATGTCAAAGGCCTTACTTACTGAACTCCAGGCACATAGTGTCCTCCACTCTTTCTTCCTCTACCAGGCCAGTCATTGCATCATAGAAATTTATCAAGTTGCTCAAGCATGCTTCTCCTTGGTGAAGCTATGCAGATAGCCCTTGGTAGTTTTCATGTCATCCATGTGCCAGGAAATCTTTTCCAGAATTAGCTGCTCTTTCACTTTTTCATGATCTGGGTAAGCTGCTTCTCATTCTCTCTTCCTGTTCTGTCAAACAAGGCTGAAAACTCTTTCCTGTTATGCCAATACAAAATGACAGTAAGAAACGTTTTAAAAAATCAGTTCTGAGTTATTCACAGAACTCCAGAAGGCACAGTATGTTAAGGAAAAGACGGCATGCAATGCAAAATGGTGTAGACATACTTGAGGTTAAGTTCTAAGTAAGCCAATATAGGACCCTTGGGATGTGTAGTTGTGTCAATTTGGTAGTTTGAGTTAATTATCCCTAATGTAGGTGATACAGTTGCGTGCTCTTCTGCTTATGCAATTACAGAGGTAAGAACAAAAGCTTCTATCATTACTCAGGTGACAAAAGCAAGACTAGGGAAAATGAGGACCCACTGCTCAACAAGACAGGGAACTTGGTTATACAGAACAAAAAAAAAGGCATAAGTATTACATGTCTTCCTTGCACAGTCTTTATAAGCAGGGTTCTGAGTCTCCCCGCTTCTCCACTACTATGGAGGTGAGACTCCTGAGAGTCTCGTAGCATCTCGGTAAGGGACCAATCTCTGGCTTGTTCACTGGAATACTATACAGCCTATTCACTTCCTACTGTAGCTCCCTCACTTGGTGACACAGCTCCTCAACCACAGCACACCTTCTGTGGAAGAGCAGTTTTTCTGCCCCAATCTCACAGGGAGCCATCAGGCACTCTTGGCAATCTGTGACCTGGAGAGCTCCATCTGCCATCGGCAGGTCAGTGGAGGCCTCTGACATGGCTGGAGAATGAGCTCCACAGCATATCAGCACCATGACTGTGGGGGCTTATGCAGGGTGCTAATGAAACTGGGACTGAAAGGATCTTTTCATGCTGTTCTACAACAGACACTAAATCTGTTTATGTGCCTCTATTGGGTCCTCCTGGACACTCAGAGAGAAGCCCTTCTGCTCACCCCGCCCCTGCAAACTGCCTTGCAAACTGCTATGCCATGCCCCCACTGCTGTGCCCCACCCTTCCTGACATGCCACACCCTCTCTGACTGCCAGGCTACTGTTTGTTCAGGCTTCTTTAAAGACATTTAAATGGCCTCATTTGGAGCATTTCAAGCTCCGATCCTGGCTGGCTGCTGATGCTTCTGGGTCCTGATGGGATTCAGAGCTGCTGCTCCAATGTCCCTGAGCTCGGGCTCCTCTGTATGGCTCAGTCAATTTTCTCCCCTGGACTTACTGCGGTCACTGCTGCTGCCTCTGTAGCTTACTAATTTGCACAACACTGTGCCTAAGTTATTTGAAATGTGATAAATATAATACAAATAAAAAAACAACCAAACAAAGAGTAAAATCCACAGCAATGGACCAGAACGTAATTTTTTGGGGCAAAAAATATTCTTAAAATATGTCAAACAGATGGAAATATGCCTCTGCTCTCATTTACCAGTATCATATGTTGTAGTTAAGACTTTTACTACTTACTTCTGTCACTAATGAGCATTTGAGGAAAAATACAATCCAAATGCAATCATGCCCTGGTTTTTGTGGTTTGCAAAAGAGTTGCTTGGGATGGAAAAAAAAAGATGACCAACAGGAAGACCAAGGGTTTTAAAACATTCTCTTTTCATGTGAAACTATTCTTTGTGCTATAAATATAGAAGAAAGAAGTAGATGCAGCATTTCTCCAAAAGGATCCACAAGTCTGAGTTTCTGTCTCTTACTAAACAAAGCTTTAACTGACATCTATAGAGAGATACTGCAGTCTTTGGTTTTCCTCTGCCTAATGTGTGATTTATTTTCCCTCTAAAAGTCTGTGGTATGTTAAATATAGGTAATTAGAGAAGGGAACCAGCTCAAGAAAATAAATCTGTAAGAATAAAATAAAATATATCTTTTGGAATCCTAACAACATTCTGGAGTTAGGGTAAAATTGTGTATGTAATATATATTAACATCCATATATTGTATAGAATAGGAACCTATAAATATATTTTCCCCTTTAGCTCTCCCAGTGCTATGCACACGTTGTGTTGTAACAAAAATGCAGCTGCATATAACAGCAAGAAGCAAACCACATCACAAAAATATTTCTGCGTGCAATCATACATTACAAAAAATCATTTGAAGACAAGCAGTCCTAGCTGAATTACTGTTGCATTGAAGACAGTCTTGACCTGGGGAATTTATTTTTAATAAAATTTATGTCCAATTAGTAATGATTTCTGATCATTGATTTCAGTACTGGGCAGGGGGGAAAAACCTCACTTAACAACAAAATAAATACCAAATTGAATAGCTTTCCTCTCCCTTCTCAATATTCAACTTCAGACAAACAGCTATGCTCATTTATTGTCTCAGCTTTCCTTGTTTTCACTCCAGGGAGCTCTCATTCTGTCCCATTTTCTCCAATGAGGTGATGGGCAGCACTAGAGTTGGGGTGTGGGGTCATGTGCTTTCAGGTTTTCTTACTTCTGCTTTTTGCTTATTAGTGCCCCTGCCTTGGCATGTGCTGCCCATGAGCCTCAGTCCCTCAGAGGTCACCCAGACTCAGCATTGGTCACCTGTGGACACAGTCTTTCAGGATTGTCCTTCCTTTGGTGTGGAATGCATCCTTTCAAGAGTTCTTCCCCATCTTGCTAGTATTATCACAGCAAAATTTCCTGCTATCTTAGGAAAAAAACGCTGTAAGAGTGAGTAGCATGGATCAGAAGGAGCAGATCTAAAATCCAAAACATTTGGTGTTGGGGATATGATGTTTACTTTACTTTAGACAATCTATAGCCTTGCCCCATTGACTGAGTGCCCTTTTGCAGCTGGAGTACATCAGATGTCCATCTGACTTCATCTCCTATTTCAGTAATATCTGTAAATAAAGCAGCTTGTGCACACGATGATGTCAAACAAAGCATGGTAACTGGACACAAATATGAGATTTAATTAAAAAATTACCCCCTGCTCTGAATAAAATGCTTATGTGGACTGTAACCAGGAAGTACCAAAAGAAAATAAATTACACATAAGTCACATATGGAAATAACTTTTTTTACTACTTGAAACACATGCATTGCAGAAAGTCTGAGAGCACTCTTCTTTTATATCACCATGCTATATATTTTTCTTTTGTCCAAATAGATTGTCTGAAAGGAGACTGGCTGACTTTACTCTTCCTTGTAAGTATACATCCTGCAGACTACAGTGAAATGTCATGTTTGGGAAAAGCACATGAAAAACAATAGTAAGATGCACACATTTGGCCCAAAATGTCCTATACAGAAATCCATGAATGAAATTCATCAACTGTAATCCCACTGAATTATAAACAAAGGCCAGCTCCCAATGTAGTGTCAGCTGCACAGACTGCTGGATTGTCAGAACAGACAAAAAGAAAGAAAAAAGTGAGAGGGTTCCTCAAAAGGAAGTTTTCAGTATTACTTACTTCGTCTGAAGAATTGAGGCTACTTTCACAAAATGTATATTAAAATGCATAATTTGAACTACATATGCAGTGAAATAACAATCCCATCTAAAACAGGCTATCATGATCATACACAGAGCTGATGTAAAACTACGTGCAACAGCAGATTGAAATGCCTTCAGTGTTTTGCAAATGTGATGCTTTCTCTAGAATCTTTTAGTTGGAAACTAATATGACCTTGTGTATCAGGCTGATTTAGATTGGTATGATTTATATTTTCTCATTGTCTCATTGTGATTACTCAGCAGTAGCCAAAGAAAAGTCAGCGTCCTTCAAGATGGAGTATCAGAGACCAGAAAGGTGGTTCAATGTCAACTAAAATTTGCTTCTTATTTGTCTGTAAGTTTCTTCTGGTATTATTCATTTTCATTATTGCTGTTTGCTGATGCTGACAAAATACCTCATAGCTATACAACTTTTTCTTTTTTTGTTTCCTATACATGTGAGCAGAAAAGAAAGTGTCGAGGAAATGATGGTGTGGATACATACATTTTTGTGACAGATTGAAGTGTTGACGGCCATGTTGACTGGTTCGCAAACTGTCACAGTTTATTTGTTACACATTAGTAATGTCAAGAAACATTTATTATGAAAGGTACTGGCTTTGAAATAAACTTTAATGGCCTTATTTTAAATATGCATTACTACCAAAATTTTAAAATATGTTATGTTCTATTATGATGAATCATCTATCATTTTGTAAAAGCAATGCTTATAATTTTTTTCTCAGTTTCACAGTTAAATAAAAGCTATTATTTTTAAAGAAGAAAGAATTCAAGGAGCTTTATGGATTTGACAAAAATAAAACTATATTTGTGCTTTATGAGTAAATGGAAAGATAACCACAGATATATAACACCAATCACCTCTTAATGCCTTTTAGATATTAAATGAAAGTTGTGCTCTTACTATTATTATTTATATAATTAGTCTTATTTCCCAAATATCAAGAAGAAGCATAAGGTTCATGACTTAAGAGAGATAAGAGAGGCCAATGCCCAGTTCAAGGCCATATTTTAATTATAAGGTTTTTGTTTACTGACCTTTCCTTTTTCATATCTTCTATTTAGAGAAGGCCTACTATAAGAGTGTAATTTAGTCTTTGGATATAAACTGGTAGTCTGAATTCTGATTGGAGAAGTCTATTTGTGTTTATTGATTAAGGAATGCAGGAGCTGAAGTTCTACATCAGAATTCATTTCTTAACCCACAAGACACACAATCAACAACTTCCACCCTTTGCAAATCACAAAGCACTTCTCTGCTCTTGAGGAGATTGGTCATGGGTACATGGAGACTTGGATGGGGGCATCCAAGTCTTCTGTTTCAGGGAGGCCCTCAGGCAAATCCCTTGGTTAGGCTACATTTTGTTTTCTACAATGTATGACAGAAATTCCATTCATCCTCCTGGCAACCTCAGAGACACTGGTACATCTATCTTTCCTTCCTTATACATCTCTGTATTGTATGCATACATCTATATACATGCGCATATATGGAATTTTCATCTCTGTGAATCCCATGGGGATTCTGTTCTGAAGCTGACACAGACAAATACATTTTATCTTCACTAAAGTCACCTTTATTAAAGCATGAATCCTTTCTCCATTCATCCCTGTCTGCAAGTAATAGCTAATAGTAGATAGCTAATAGAGGTCATCTATGCCTACATTGATGCTTTTAAGGGAAATACATAAATAAGTCTAGATTTTTTTTCTATTGATGGAAAAAAATGTGATTTCACACAAAATGAAATGTTCGTAAGATTCTTAGACTGCTTAGGTCTCGTTCATATTTATGCTAACAAGATAAAAAAAGGATTTGGTTTATATTTTTCTTTAGGAACAATAAGTACTATGGTTTTTATTTTTCAGTAATTTTGGCAGACACTGTAAGTGGGATTTATATAAATCTGATGGAATAGAATGTATAACTGGTAAAAGTAATTCATGAGTTGTAAAAAATTATTGATCATGTTGTTGCTGATTTCAAGATGTGCAAATGGTGTGAATCATCTCTGATTTGTCACAAAACTTATTTACATAAATTATTTTCAATTGTGTTTTAAGTGATTTTTCAAGTGAAAGTTTGAAAAAATTACAAGTAAAATAAGTTGCACTGGAAGGACTGTGGCTTCAAATACTGCCAGTGGCATATGTGCCTTTGACTTGACAACTGAGATGAATGACATTAAAAAAAAGTCCCTAACAGAACAAGAAATCCAGAAAAAAACTGACCAGAACTGGACCATCTTTGCAACATCACTGGAATGAAATGCCTCATTTCAAGGTAATAAAAGCACAGCAGCTATCCTTTCAGGAGAAGCTGAAGCTCGTACACTAGGCTCATACATATGCCAAAAGGACCAAATCTCAAGGAGGAAGCCACATTTCATAAATCAGCTATGCTCAGTAAACTAATTAACTAAAAACAGGATAAAACTGTAGATAAGATTTATTTTGAGGAAGTTGAATTAGTTACTTAAATATATTTCAATTATTTTTTAAATGTATGATTTTTTTTAATGAAAATTCCTGAGATATATTTGATTTTAAACCATTCACCTTTTTTTTTTTTTTTAACCAAAAAAGGTAAAAAATAGCTTTTATTATATTGTGAAAACAGGTTTTTTTTCCTAGTTGAAATGTTGCAACAAGATTTGTGCTTTTGGTCGACAATATACTCTGATGAAATATAATTTTATTATAAAATCTGTTTGAAGACATATCTTCTGTCTTTATTCAGGTATATTTAAAGATGATATAGAAATGTAAAGAGTCTTCAGGTAGCTAAAGTTTTCATCCACTTTTAGAAGCAAAAAGGGGTCAGCTCTCTGGTTCCTGCTGGCTGACCCAAATAAGGTAAGTTAAAGCCTGTAATTAATAAAGAATCTCAGGGGCTGGTTGAGGGAATGCTTGAAAGGCTATTACGGTAGAATTATTTAAATTAAGGTTCAATTTTGGATTTAATCTGATTAACTAATGAGGAAGTCATCTGGTACTACAAGGCCAGGTAAAATAAATTTAATTAAATTTCTGTAAATGAGCATCTGAAATCAAAAAACCTTCTACCATTTTAGAATTCTAAAAAAGAGAATAAAAACTGATTTGAGGAGAAGCAGTGAGGAAACTGAGGAAACATGTCACATTTAACTTAATTGGTGAATCACAAATTGAAAGATAAGCAATTCTGAAGCATTCAATCCAGAAAATACACAAGACTTGTAACGACACAGCACTGCAAAAGATATTAATACTTTATCTACTCATAGAAAGCATAGATATGTAGTTTACTATTTTATCAATACATTTAAGTGCAGTGTGACCACATACAAAATGGAACTTCAACTTTAAAGATTTTTGAGAGCAGTTTCCTTCTATCCCAACAATCTCTTCAGTGTAGATAAAGTTCATTTGGGAGATTGAAGATGGAATTTTGAGAAGAAATAGCAAGAAATGAGTTGGACCTCAATATGGATTGACGATTACTGAAAAATGTCCATTTTCTTCTTCAATACACCAAACATTACTTTCTTCTTTATTACTCTTTCATGCAGTTGTTAGTCAAACAATATCAAAAATCTTAAGAAAGTCTGTTTCAAACTAAAATCAAGAAAACATATTATTTCACTGTTTTTAAAAATCCATATTAAATATATATCATCTATAGCTACAAAGCTTGGATGAGCTGACATCAGAAAAGATGTTACACCTACCTTGTTTGTACTAAATTCTGTTGCAAAGAATTTAAAAAATACCGTGGTTTTGTAAATCATTCCTTCTTGAATTGAAACCTTTTGGATTCTCTTTTCAGAACCTGAAATTCAGTTATGAAGTTTTTCATAAACATCACTTTCTTTTCCTCTGAGTGGAAACTCAATAATATTAAAAAACTCTAATTAAACTTCTCACCACTATGCTAAGCAGTATTTGGTTTGAAACTGACGTTTGGTATCTTCCCTCAATTTTTATGTCACTTTGCAGAAGAGTATCAAAAGTAACTCCTTTCATTAGGAAAAATAATGACAGACTGTCTCCATTCCACTTTATCCCTTTGAGTTAATAGCTGAAAATAACTTACTGAGGGAAAACAAAACTCAAAGAAGTAAATGTATTTTGTTGAGGACATAATGATGTCTGAGGACTTTATCATCGTATTAGTGAATTCCTTAATCTTGTATCCATTGTTGTTGGATAACTGCCCTCTTTTCTTAGAAGTCTGATGAGCTGTAGGTGTCAGGTGGATGAAGACTGCAAAACAGAACAAAAAATCAGTTACCTAATTTATCAGTCTCACAAATTGCTTTGAAGCACAGATGGAAATATTGAGGAGAGCTGAATATTTAATATGAAAGCACTAGAAAGCGATTAAGGCCCTGGAGACTTGACTTTCTCAGAAAACAATCTTAGGAATTGTGTGCAAATAGGGGAAGGGGCGGGAGTTTTTGTTGTTTTGCTTTTCTAGTACATAATTTTATTTTTAGAGAAGAGAAAAATAAGCCTGTATATCACAAATGGGCAAAATATCTCAGCTCACACTGAGTCTTAACAGATGGACAAATCTTCCAATCCTTCATAGATCATATGGAACTGTTGATGAGGCTTGATGGCCCCCTCAGCACTGGATTCACTTAACCCTCAGTTGCTGCAGGAGAATATTTTACTTGAAGTGCTCCCCTTACTTCAGTACTCTCAATTTTGTAGCAACAAATATATTCCTTTCATGGATTTTCTAATTCAGTGACATTCTCTAAACAATGTAGTGAAAAACTTTTGAGGCTACAATCAGTTTCAGCTTCACCAGTATTCCATACAGTGAGCATGAAACACACCCTCAGAAAGGGGAGTGGTTTGTTTGCCCTCCAGAGTATGTAATATTCTGTTTAGCTGCCTTCACTTACTAACTCATTAGAGAGAATCCTTCAGATGGGAAAACCGGGTAACTGGAAGCATTCTGTGCTTACAGCCTCTCAGAAGCCACTATAAAAATGGTGTAGACCTAGTCAGTTTAATGCTGAACAAATTGAGATGGTGTGGCTAATATTTGTCTGAAAAAAGATGAGGAGCTAAGCAGCAGCACTTTCATGCAGATGACATTTCATAATTCCTGTGTCAGTGATAACTAGCAAAATTGCTTGGAATAAAAGTGTTGAACCATAAGCCAAGTTGCTTAGCAATAACTTCATTGAAGAATTCAATTATCTTTCAGGGATATAGGTCTTACACTTTAAATCAATTAAACTTGATTTTTAGTTCAGTATTGTAATCTCCAGCCACTTAAAGCAAAGATGAAGCTGCTGCTTTAAATGATGCCTTATGTATAGAAAATGAAAAGGAGAGGAAGAAAAGTCTGCATCAAAAGCAGCTGAAATGTCTCTGGCTGTCAGCACATCTAATTCAACTGGATAGGTCAAAAAATGTCTTTGCAGCATCGATCAGTGATATTACAAGAGGTTCATTTTGTTTTCCAGTCTGAGGAACCAGGACATGCTGACTCCTAAAACACTCCAACAGTGTATTGTTTTGTATATTTGTTTGTTTTCCCACAAAGGGGGTTGTTAGGGTTGTTCCCTAACAACTTAACTGATTCAAAATTTTGCCTCTTACTGAAGTCAAATAAACTAAAGTCTTTAGAAAATCTTTAGTTCTTTAGAATAATTCTGGAAATATGTGTTACACAATTTTGTTTGCTCCAATTTATTTTCATTGTATTAACTCAGAACAGGCATTAACTAATGGTATTATTTTATAGATGTAAAAATATAATTGAACATATGGATGGATTTAATTTATGTCCCCATAAACAAGCATAACTGAACCAGAAAAAAATTAACTTTCTCCTAGAGATAGTCTCCTGCCTTACTTGAGGTTTACAATTACTGAACAGGACCAACAGATTTAAGCATGATCTGCAAAAATATAAGGTCAGGAAAAAATGAATTCATTACATTTCATGTATATGCTTTAGAACATAAGAAATATCAATGGCCAATGAATTACTACTGTTATCATTATTTAGAAAAAAACTGTCAAGAATTTGTATAAATAGTCTTGCTTTTGATTTATAGGGTTTTTTGACAAAGAAAAGTATGAATTATATTAATAGCACTTCCTTTCCTGTTTACAAACTGTCTCTATTGCTGTTTCCAAATGTACATGGTTTTAAGCTCTGAAGCAGTTGTTAATTTGTATTGTCAGATAGATCAGCTTATTATTGTAGATGACCACATTTGGACCCAAAAGCCTAAAACCTCTTTCTATACCTTTTAAAAAATAATATTCTCTGTGTTGCCTTTGATCTATTTTCCCCCTTTTCTATACTAAAGTAAAATGTACTATTATAGCAACTTTTTAATGGTTTGAAACCTCCATGTAAGCAAAAGGCCCAGAACAAATACCATGTGCTTTCAAACATAGGTCTTTGTTACTATTTCATGCTGCATTTTTCATAAACACAGGGACTCAGAATACCTATTAAAAACATTTGTTTGACATTTTGATATTTTAGCAATGATTTTACTTTGATTTATAGTTCTTCTGAAGTCCATCTTTCTGCTTAATGCATCAGTTAGAAGACAACAGAACTACAGTTTCCAGAATGATCTTTTGCTTGTTTATCCAACAGTGCGTGAAGTTGTCATACAAAAGATGAGTATATCTCCAACCATATTCTGCTTTATAAATACTGCGACCTATGACATGGCAAGGCAAGCTATGGAAGCATATACTGTAGTTATAAACAGTTTTTTTCCTGAAATAACCATTTCCCTGTGCAGTGGCAGCCAGAAAAGCCAATGAGGTATGCAGAATGAACAGGAAAGACATTAAGATGAAGACAGAGAACATTATTTCCTACCAAATAAAATACCAGCATCCTGGGAACTGTGTTTATTTCTGCTCTCTTCATCTCAAGAGCTTTGAGGTGGGTGTAGAAGAGGTACAGAAAAGGACAGCTATACACTGATGATCAGGATATTGTAACTTACTTAAGAGCTGGACTTAACAAAGCTGGAGTTTTTGGAATAGAGCAGGATCAGAAGAAATATGGCTAAGATTTAGAAACTCGTGAAAGGAGTAAATAATTTGAACATGAACAGTCAGTCGCTAAGGGACAATTTCTGAAACTAGAAGGACATCTGTTTCAGGTATATAAAGGGGGTCATTTTTTAAAACAGAAGTTAGGAAGCATCAGAAACACACTGAAGAAAAAAGTGTGGATGTAGAAAATGTCTATGAAAAAGACACATCCAAAAATCCAATTAAATGACTTCCAGGAGGACAACTCCAAAACCATTTCAAGCAGATTTTATTGGGCTTATGGCAAGATTTTTGTAGCAGTAGAGCTGCAAAAGTGGTGGTTGTGGAAAGAGATCAGGAGCTGCCCCTGTGTGTAAGAAACACAGCTCCAGGTGGCTCCAAGACAGATTTGTCACTGGCCAAAGTTGAGCCAATCATCAATTTTGGTGACTTCTCTATAACAACATATTTGAGAAAGGGAAAAAAATACCGGGCTGGAGCTGTATAAGAGATGAGTGAGAAAAATGTGAGAGGAAAAACCCTGCAGACACCAAGGTCAGTGAAGAAGAAGGAGGAAAAGGTGCTCCCAGATGCCTGCAGCCCGTGGAGAAGACAGTGGTGAGGTAGGTTGTCCCACTGCAGCCTGTGGAAAGAACCACATCAAAGCAGATACCCACCCTGCAAACCATGAAGGTCAGCATGTTGTGGTGGCTGTGCCCTGAAGGAAGCTGCAGTCCACAGAGACCCAGCGCAGGAACATACTTTCTGGCAGAATCCATAATGTGTGGGAGAGGTTCTTTAAGGAAGTACTTCCCATGGGAAATACTCCATCCTGTAGCAGAGGAATAGCATGAAGAGAAAGGAACAGCAAAGTATTATGAATTAACCACAACCCCATCCCCATCCCACTGCATGACTCAAGGGTAGTGAGAAGGTGGAAGAGTCAGAAGTGACGCTGATCTTTGGAAGAAAAGAGGGTGGGGAAGAAGGGGGTTTTAGTTTTGTTCTTATTTCCCACTATATTAGTGTCTTTTTAATTGGCAATAAATTAATCTTCCCCAAGTAAATTCATTTTTTCCTGTGTCTATAATTTGTGAGTGACCTCCCTGTCTTTATCTTGACCCATGATCTCTTTCTCATTATTTTTCTCTGCCTTTGTTGCTGAGCAGTGAGAGTGAGAGTAGCAGATGGATATCTGGAGGCCAGCCAAGGTTAACTTACCTCAAGGACTCTGCAGGGATATAGTGTGTAATGCCCCTATTACAAGTATTCTGGATAGTGGAGAAACACAAAGGGGATGGGGCAAGCCATTGTCTTGGCATGTCCTTTTCCTTAACAGCATCCTCTCTTGTTACTGTCTGAGACAGCACATTTAGCTAGATAGATTGACCCAGACTGTCTGGCCCAGTCGGATAAATATTTCATATGTTCTGATATTATTGTGTGGTAATGGTAGGAGGACTAGATTTTTTTTTTGGTTGGTTGGGTTTTTTTTGGGGGGGGGAGGTGGGGTTTGTTGGGTTTTTTTGTTTTGTTTTGTTTTGTTTTGGTATTTTTATTTCCTTCCAAAAAATTGCTGGTTATGAAATGAAGCTGACTTGTGCATGTGTGGCATGATGGCAGAAAGACAGATACTGACAAAGATTAGATGTTGATATAAATAGATAAAAAAAGCCACACATAGTCAGAATTACTCTTCTGGGAGTGCTTTCAGTATGATAGATAGAAAAGCTTGCAAACCTGTGCAGTTTATTGACGATTCATGGCATCAGATGTCAGGAGGTATAATCAGTCATTATTTCCATCATTATCATACCTGAACAAAGTGGCAAAAACCTTTGTCCTGCCTGACTTGGAATTAAATGAGGTAAGACCCATAGGGACAGGTTGTTGCAGTGGGGATCCTGCAACATGCATATACCAAACCAGGAGTCCCGTGGAAAGGAAATATATATGGACAGACAGATTCTTGATAGCTGTTTCAGAGATGTTTATTTCTCCAGCCGCATGGCCGGAGCTCTGCCGAGGAACTGTTCCAGTCACGGGACCCGAGGGTCCTTCTGCCCGCGCAGGGAACACAAACCAACCAATGGGAACGAGGCTGAGCAGGGACAGGGAAGCCCTGTGTCTGTGCCCTCAGGGCCCCTCTCCCAGGGCTCCATGGCAGGGGAGGGACCCCAACACCTCACCCGTTTTATTTTAATAAAAGGAGAATGAAAACAACTGGATAAACATAACAAGAACCGTTTCAAAACAAAACAAGCCACCCTCCTGAGTCTTTAAATGTCCAGTCAGATTCTGTGGAACATCTTAGGGCTGACAGAAGGGAGACAGAACTCTCTGAGCATGCTTTGTGGGGAAACTGAGGCAGGAGAGGGTTTCATTTCTTCCCTCCCCCTTTTCATCCCCCACTCGGCATTGGAAAGGGATTTTTGGGGAAACAATTGGCAAAATCATGGTTTTGTGAGGGAAACCATGGATGAAAAAATGGATTGGGAATACACTGGGGGTAATAGGACATAGGGTAAAAGGGAAAGGTGGGATTAGGAAAGGGAGACTGTAGGGGGGGCTTACAATAGAGATATTGTCTAACATGACTATGATTTTTTGCATATATACTGCCTTTTACAGGAACACCATCAGGCCCAGTGACCTGCGATGCTTGTAACCCTTTTCTACCTCGTATAATTTTGAATTCCACGACTTCTCCATCTCCCAAGCTTGGGATGCATTTTTCAGGGTTATTCTTTTTAATAGCAGTTCTATGCACGAATATGTCTTGCTGGTTGTCACACCTTGTTATAAAACCATAATTTTGCTTAACATTGTACCATTTTACTATCCCTAAGATCTTAGCTACTATGATCTTTTCCTTTTTCCGAGTGGCTGCTGTTTTCTGTCTCACTGCGTCTTTGCTCTCTCTTTCGGTCGCTCCCATGTTGGAATTGTCGGGGCTGCTGGTGCCTGCACGCTCTTCCCGGGGTCGCGTTTGGGGCTGCGTGGGCCGGGCTGGGCCGCGCCGCTCAGTTCTCCGTGCGTCGCCTCCTCTGGTCGCAGCTTCGCTGCCGCTGCCGGGCGCTGTACCCACGTCTCGGCCGGGCCCCGAGCGACGACTCCCCCATGCCCTGCTCCAGCGCGCGTCTCGGCTGGGCGCGGCTCCGCTCCGCCGCCACTGCGGCCCGCCGCCGCCGCCCGCGCGCCGCCCCTCTCGGTTGGGCATTCCCAGGGCTCGCTCCACCATGCACTGCACGGGACTGGGTGGACACCACTGGGTCCCGCCGCTCCCGCCGCTCCTCGCTCCGCCACCGACACTGCGGCTCGCTTGGCTCCGCCCGCGCGCGGGAACTGCCTCGCTGCTGCTCGGAGAGCGCTCGGTGCACGTGGCCTGGGCCGCACGGTCCCTGCGCCACGCTTCCCTTCGCCAGGACACAGCTGACATTGCTCAACAGTCTCGGTAACTAAATAATATTCACGAAAATATTCTTCCATCGGCATATATTTTGACTCCAGTATTAACTGTGTCCAAACGGTTTTCCAAAAGCCCTTGGTAAGAATGAAATCCCAAGAAACAGAAAAAGTTCTTAAACAACCATGCCAGGAAGTGTTTCAGTTCTTTTTGAGCTTGAATCAAGCTAAAATTTACAAATCGTTGTTCAAGAATCATTTTAAGATAAATGTCCATATGCGGCTCTGAGAGCCAAGAGTCTTCCCACCGTTCCTCCATAGTTTAGATACGGAATAGCAAAGCAAAACCAAGAAGAGGAATCCAAAGTTTCCAGGGTTTACTCACACAAATCAGTCGCTTAGGGATCGGGGATCGTTCTGCTCACAAATCTCCACCATTATGTTGCAGCGGGGATCCTGCAACACACATATACCAAACCAGGAGTCCCGTGGAAAGGAAATATATATGGACAGACAGATTCTTGATAGCTGTTTCAGAGATGTTTATTTCTCCAGCCGCATGGCCGGAGCTCTGCCCAGGAACTGTTCCAGTCACGGGACCCGAGGGTCCTTCTGCCCGCGCAGGGAACACAAACCAACCAATGGGAACGAGGCTGAGCAGGGGCAGGGAAGCCCCGTGTCTGTGCCCTCAGGGCCCCTCTCCCAGGGCTACACGGCAGGGGAGGGACCCCAATAACAGGTAATATATTTTGTTTGACTGGGATAACTGAGAAAAATAGTTAAACTTTTGTACAAAAAAGGATTTCTATGGCTCTATAAGAGAGTTTAAGTGGATTGCATTTTCTCCTCTTTTCTTATGATCCCTTTATTCACCACATGAGCTGATGTCGAGAGATATGATCTCAGGAATCACAGCTCCAATTCTCTGTTTATAAAAAGGACACATTTATTTTTAGTGTCACAGTAGCATTCCGACATTTTCTATCCTATGGAAAATTGATGACCAGAACAGAAGGAAAATTAACACATTATTTTCACTTTCTTCTTTCTTAATGGCAGAGAATAATGTCTAAAGTATTGCTATGAATAATTTAAATATATTTTATTTTTATATCTTTAATGGGTGCAAGATTAAAGACAGTAGTTCACAATGCTCACAAACCATGATAAAGTTGAAACTTAGATTTTAGATCATAATGAAATTTGGAAATTCCTTTCAGATTCTTGTAATAATAATATCACAGAGCAGTGAAGAAAGAATAATCCATGTATCATGAATTTTAAAACAAAATTTAAAGTCAAAGGCCTTCTTTCTAAACCAGAAGAAAATATCACATGATTTTATTACAAAAATCCGTAACAAACCAGTTGATCTCAAATGTGCTACCAGGGTGCTCTTGCCTCATTGGTTCAGATTCACCAGTTACCAGCAACAGCAGTTCACTGGCTCCTCAACGCATTTGTAAATAAAGATAGATGACAAAGAGAAGCAAGCACTGAATGCTTTACTATGCTGATTTTCTTTTGTGGTGTAATCATTCTACTCTAAATGAAAAAAGAATTGAGCACTCCCTCATGCAGGTTTGGTTTATTAGCAAAACCAGCAAAAAACAAACAAAGTGCATGCTGAGGTACTAAAATCAAGCTGAAGTTTTGAAATGTTTGGCTGCTTGAACTTCTTGTATAATCAAGACAATATCTCTTATATATCAGCCTCAGGTTATAAACCACATTGTTATTCTTGTAGGTGGTCAGAACTGCCTAGTAACTTTCCTAGAACAAAAAGAAAAAAAAATTGGCAACAACTCCTCTGTTAAAAAATCTCTGTATAACTCTACCCTCTGCCCTCTCCCTAAACCCCCAAATAATCAGTAAATTAATATAAATTCTATGGATGTCACAAAACAACCTGCAAAAAACGAGTTCTCCTTTATAGGATAACACAGTACTTGCAGGTCAGGTTTAGTTGATTTATCACTGTTTATGCAAAGGAAAGGCACCATTAGATTGATGTATGTGAGAAAGAAGAGTGGCGACAGCCTTGACAGGGATGGGTAGGAAACTGAGCATTACGATCTGTGGTGGCCGGTGAACATACATTACCAGGGACAGAGAATTCCCAGTAAGGCAAGTCCCTAGTACCACAAGAACCACTTTAGGTTAGGGTGACCAGAAAGGCTTCTCCCAGGATGCCATGTTCTGTTAATTCAGTTTGGATTCCCCGGTTGGCTGTCAGCCTCTACCCCTCATCACTCCCCCAGAGCTCCCCATTGGTCCCCGTTCCCTAGTCCTGCCCTTTCCCCAGCCCCGCATAAAACCGTGAGCTGCGGGATCATGTTGGTGTTTGCCTCTGCACCCTTCGATGATGTAGCAGCAATAAATGCTCCTGGCGGAACGCACAAAAATGCCGTTCTGGACTCTTTGCTACCGACGGCATTGCTGAACCCACCCGTGCGGCTGTGGGGGCACGCGGGACCCCATGGAGCTGAGCAGGGACAGTATTAACAATCCTGTAATATGAGTTGGAGTTCTGTCCCTGTGTCAGGTGTGGCAATGGAAGGATGGCCTCATTAGATTGTTCCAGGTCTCTTAAGGCCGCACTTGGGAAGAACCATACAACTTTGTACAATACCTTTTTACCTTGTATAGGATACTTACAGGTGATTGTCATGCTTGTTAGTTTAATCTAGTTCATAGGATTGACAATCCAGTGAAAACTGCAGCTCTGCAGGACTCACTGTGGGAGGGGAATGGAAAATGGGAGCGTAAAAAGGGAGAAAATTCCTTGTTAGTCTCAATTAAAATAGCATGTATATACATATAAGAGAATACAGGTCTTGATATATTGTATTAAAATTAGATTTAGGTCCTCATCTGCAAATCACTTAACCTTTAAGTCATACCAACTTTGTATACTATTACATAAAAAATTCTATATTAAATACACAGACTTAAACAAAAGTATAGAAAAATGCTGAATTCCTCTCTTTAACCTTTTATTTTTCTTTGTTTTGTAGATTTTACTGTAGTTTTATGATTCCACATCACAGAGTAAAGAAAAAAAGTGACTTTTTTATAGTCTAATTTGCATAGTACATCATATAAAGGATATTTTAAAACATAACATTTCTCAGGAGGACTTTGCTTGAGAGTTTTACAGCATCTCCAGAAAACTGAAAATAATGCAAAACAATTTATATTAAAATCTGCAAAGGATTTTTTTTTTTACGTTTGGTTCAGATATGCATAGAAAAATTGACATTTTTTGAAATGCATCTAAATATAATAATTTCTTAATTTATGATTTGAGCTGTAAATTAAAAAAAAACAAACTAAAAAAACCAACAACAACAAAAAACCAAAACAACAAAAAACACCCCAAAAAACAAAACCAAACCAAACAAAAAAAAAACAAATAACAAAAAATATCTCTCATAAAACTTACATTTTCAAAAGTAGTTTCAGCACACTTGGAAGTCTGACAGGACTTTCTTTCCCTATCATATGTCACTGTTTCTGTTCTGAATCATGAACAAATCCAGACAGTGCAGATAAATACACATACTGGGGAGGGAGTGGGAGTGGGAAAGCACAGGAGGAAGTAAAATTTAAAAAATCTCACACATCAGCCAATATTTACTGAGCTAATCAAATTTCACCTTAAGTACTGAAATATCCTCTTAAAACATCTGAATTGCCAGACTAATTTAAAGATTAAGTAGAGCACAAAGAAGTAAATACATACTAGGCATTCTTATGCAATTATTCTCTTGGACATAAAAAATAATCCCAGGTGCTAAGGAAATCCCAAAGCAACCTTGAAGTGGTGAAATCCGGTATCTATGGCCATGAGAAAATACACATAGTATGGCTTTTGCTTTGTCCGCTCTCTTCTCTTTCTACTCTCTATTCCCCATGAGGAACAAAACAGTTTTCAAAATTGGTTCCAATTTTGGTAAAAATTCCTTTTCACCAAAGTGTAACTAATTGACTTTTTGCCATCAAATTACAGGGCTTGGACTGTTTGGGAGATTGTTTTCTTGATCATTTATCACCTTCCAGCTATACTTACTGGGGTCTAATGCAGATCCAAGTGCAAATTTTTGTATAGCATGGACTTGGCTGATGTACTCTTGAGGGTAGTAGATTATCTACAAGCCAGTTTATGTGATTTCACCTGTGAGTAGGAAACACTCTGTAGCCCTGGAAGAGTGTGAAGAGTCCTGTCCTGAGGAGGAAGTAGTAACAGTGACAACCTCTGATGATCTAATTGCAGCCCCCCTTCCCTGTTCCACTGGAGGGCAAGGAGGTGCAGAAAGTCAGGAGTAAAAGTGAGCCCAGGAAGAAGGGAAAGGTGGGGTGTTTTTAGGATTTTGTTTATTTCTTATTATCCTATTCTTATTTGATTGGTAATTAATTTATTTCCCCAAGTCAATTCTGTTTCACCCATGATTGTAATTGGAAGTGTTCTCTCCCAGTCCTTATCTTGTTCCTTCATTATATTTGCTCTCCACTGTCCAGTTGTGAATGATAGAATAACTTTAGTGGGCACAGGGTGTTCAGCCAGGGCCAACCCTTCCTTCCTTCCCTTCTGGTAATTTAATTTGACATCTTCTAGTTCTTATTGAGGGAGAAGTACTAATGTCCACTCATATATATGATTTTGCTGCATATCCCATGGCTGAGACCCCGAAATAATTGTACACCAGTATAATTGCATGCCAGCTCTATATTGCAGGTAAATTCTGGAGACTATACTGAAGAAAACCATGAATTATTTTAATGAAGGTCCAGAACTGTAATGCAAACCTTTCCCTTAGAGCATCGTTCCCATTGTTTATTTTCTAAAGACAGTTGCAAGAAGATATTGTATAGGTTTTTTTTTTAATTTATTCTGAGGAAGAATGTGAAAAGCAGACCAGAATGAGGAGCTCTTAGAAAAAAAACCCAGAAACATTTCAAGTCAAAGGTTTTATGAGGCTTCTACAGTACCTGAGATATTCACAGTGATTGTTTTCAGCCCATGTATCTCAAACTTCATTTCACAGGGTCCTAGAAGTATTGATTCTACTAGAATGTACAATTTAATAAAGTGCACCTGGAAAATAGTCAATCCATAGAAAATTTTCAAAATTTTAAGCAATGTTCCAATAGAAGTATACTTTGAGAAATAGAATAAATAAATAATGAATAAAAATAGGATCTCAAGATGAGCTAAAAATTTTAACAACCTGGAGAAAAGATACATTCTTCTGCTTTGGTATTATAAGATATTGTAAGATGACCAGGACCAAGATTTATAGTAATTTTATTTATTTATTTATTATTATTAAAAAAACCATTTACTTGTCTTCATAATTGACTTAATAGAACATAATTCATGTGAAGAAAGAGAAGGTGAAATAGTCTTTTGCATACAGTCATACCGTATTCTATTCTGACTAGACCTTCCTATATTTTGTCATCTTTGGTACCCAATAATAACTAATAATATTGAAAAACCTAATATTTTGTGTTCAAGGTAATGTTGTGGAAATAGAATTTGAGATAAACTACTCAAAAATATTAAAACATTTTTTATTTTTCTCACATCTATGTAGCAGAGAAGAAATCCTATATCTTGCTGATTTTGGTTTAATTTGGAAATTTTATTTTTATTTTCCTATGCAACTTAAAATGCATAAGATTTATAGTCCTGAGAAATCAGGAAACTAAAAATCTGAAAGTTCAGATTTAGTAAGGAAATTTCATTGAGCTAACACAGACAGTGATATTTATCTAATTAGATGCAAATATTTGCACTAAACAGTTCATGTCAATCTCCTACAAATGACAGTAAAGAGAAATAATTTTTAGGATGCAGTTCATGTTATCCTTATGTGGACATCATTATTTTATCAAGTTAATTCATTAATTAAAAAATGTTCTCCTTCACTCTTTATATAGGGAGACTAGAATGCCTACTTCAGCCGTAAATGCCTACACTGAAGACCTTTAAGAAGGATGATTCCTCTAAGAGTCCTTCCTAGACTGGTTAGTTATGAAGTCATTACTCATCATATCCAGTGTATGCCAATTAAATCTATACTTTCAATGTTTGTGGTAAATGCAAATGATCTATCAAATGTTCAGATTTAGTCTGAAAGGACCTGCATTAATAAAAAGAGAACTGTACTGTATCAGTAAACATAAGTATAGATCACTAATCTGATCACTAATATATTTTGTCTTTTTATTTTTTTTTTAGAAAATCAGAAATCGTAAATCTGAACAGATTTGCTCCTGGTTGAAAAGTATAACATACTGGAAGCTGAATGTCTTATCGTAAACATAGGGAACACTTGTTCAGCAAAGCATGTTCAGCTTTCCTGTTTGAAATGTCATCAGCTTACTGTGATTTAACCTACTCCTTATATTTATTGATGTATTATTCTTCTACCTCTTCTCCTCTAAACAAACTTGTAAATTGCTATATCTTCACTTTCATAATTTTGTATTTTTTTATGCA
The DNA here is from genome assembly GCF_000738735.6 of Corvus cornix cornix. Classification (NCBI taxonomy): domain Eukaryota; kingdom Metazoa; phylum Chordata; class Aves; order Passeriformes; family Corvidae; genus Corvus; species Corvus cornix. Next base: position 72,397,262 of record NC_046332.1, read on the forward strand.
AAGGTCTGTTTTCATCTGGAGTGGTCTGTTTTCACAGACATTCATATATTCCTTCAAAAATTCACCCCAATATATAACACTTAGGATTGATTAAAATTCATCACCTCAGCCGTTTCCATCAGCAAATTGCTTATGTAGTAATTCATGCTCATTTCTGGAACAAGTCGGGTCCCTGGCTGATATAATTTAGAGTTCCACTTTGACGTACATTGATCAACAGCATTTGAAGATTTAGTTAATTATTTTTAACGGATGAATGACCAAAGTATACTTCCAGCTTCTGAGGGCTTTTAAATGCCAAAAGGGGTGCACAGAACTTGCATTTTCTGTAGAACTATTTGTTGTGAGTGCACTCCAATATCATCATCAGTCTTGTTATACAAGGCTCCAATGTAAGCAAGCTGTAAATAAAATCAATTTCTTGACAAAGTGAAAGTTCTTTCTCTACTTTTCCCCTGTCAGCACTTTTAGAATAGAACATAAATGAATTAATATTAAAAGGTGCTTTCAGAAGATGATTCTGTATGTAAGAAAGAGTTTTGTATCAATTGCTTCTAAGGAGATTTATTTGACTGGTCTTTAGATTACTGGGGCTTTTATCTCTTGTCTAACAGGTAAACAGCATGAGCATGAGTGCAGCTACCAAGGAATATGTTTTTACAAGAGCTATGCACATAAGGCATAGTGTTTTTTTCTTAAAATCTGAAAAAGAAGCATTCTAGAAACTTTGATGTCCACTCTATCATGTTTATAATGCAGTTATGTTCCATATGAACTTCAGTACCCATGAAATTCTGTACTGTGAGAACTACAGCTCTGCTTCATTAAAGTCTCTTAAGCATCATATACTTTTTAAAGCGTTTATGAATAAATGAACTCTATGGCTGCTAAGTTGTGCTAAATAGTGCTTTCTTCTCTCCAGTTTTCTTTGCAAAGTACAAAATCCTCACATGGGGTTATGTTAGTCTTTTGGGAAAAGGCAAAACTGACAGCACAGCAGGCTGTGCTGATGACCTAATTCAACATCGCTTTCAAGGAATTACTTTTTCAGTACCATTGTTAGAGTATTTCTATAAAAGTGGTATTCCTTCCAGAATTATCTTTTGAACAAAATATGAACCAGTGACCTCTCTGGCACTAATATGCATGACGTGCTGGATTATCTCTGTGAAGATAATTCTCAGCCACGCATTATATTAAATTTGAATGTGCTCATTCATACTGAATGATCTGTGGAGACTTTCTTCTATCTGCAATAGCCCAGGAACTTTCATGTGTTTCTGTAACCAATCCTAGGTGATTGATAGATCTTGAAGAAATAATAATATATACATGAGAGCAGAAATGAAGACATATTTCTTTTTCTTTGTGATAATACAACTGAAGAATAACTGGCTTTTATGCAAAACCACATTAAGTTACTTAACAAGACTTTTTGGTTTCTTTGGTTAATCTCTACTTTTTCTTCATATACTTAAAGCAAGGTTTAATGTTGTACAAACACTTTTTTTTTCGTGGAGTTTTGGCTGTTAGGGAATATGTAAGGAAGAGGGGGAAAAAGAAGTCACAAAAAATATTATCTGCACATTATTCTATTCTTTGTATTCTTTCAGGTAGTTAAATACTGAATACTGTCATAAAGAACTAGAAGTTCTAGGCTAGTGTTAGTTAGAGTGAATATTTAAATACAGAGAAGAAGCGTAGAAATGAACTGATGATCGGCTCTTGAAAAATGGACAAGTGAACTGCAATGAAATGTTTGTCTTCTGACCTTTTACATAATTAAAATAACTCTTAACCCTAAGAACAAAGAACAGATATATTTCTTTCTGCTTTATTATTAAACATGCAATAAATAACTTTACAAACCTACTCCCTGGTATAACAATAGTAGAGATATTCATATTTTTTCTTACTAAGCATCTAAGTTTAAAAGGATTTCTACATTGTTTGCTGAATGATGTGCAGCATATTTCTAACTTGATTTTCAAGTGTGAACAAAAGGAAAATACCAGGGAAAGTATAACAAATTTATTGAGTTGAAACATATAACCAAAACAGAGTATGAATAGTGATAAGGATTAGAAAACAGAGATTAGATACTAATTAGAAACTTTTGCAACTGTTTAGAATAATTGCCTTTTTTATTGTATAATTCTTACTTAGAAAGACCCAAAGTGAAAGTCTGGACTGAACAGAAGCAACCAGAGAAAGTGTTCTGGAACAGAGGACTGCATCTTGCAGTCCAATGTCCTTACATTTCAGAGGAATTTAGGTGAACATATGAATTGTCCGCTGTGAGGAACATTAGTAACTCTGTCTCCCTACAGCATAGCCCCAAGCATAATAATTTCTTCTAGTCTTTTCTTTGGTGTCCAGACAAGCTAATTGATTCACTACAGTCATTTGAACTCAAACTAACACAAAATTGAGTTTTCCTGTAGTATGAAACTTTTCAGCCTTCCCTGTGGATCTTGTGAGTATTCTCCTAGAATTCTGGAGCCAGTGCTGAACCAGAATTCATCCAACTCATGCTTCAGTCAGAAATTTCCTGCCTATCCATTTCAGTGCAAGTGAAAGAAGTAGCATTTTCTCTGGCATATTAATTGAGACATCAAATGGAAGGCAAGGTCAGATTTTTATTTTTATTTTTATTCAAATAACCTAATGCTTGATGTACTTTGTTCAACTTCTTTACCTCAAAATATTCCAGTGATTAATTTTACTGAAATATTTTTTCACATAGCAGGTATTGTTAGCTAAGCTTATAAAGGTCTATTTCATGAAGTCTAAACTATGGCACTTAAACTTCATTTTTAAGATGAAGAATTCATGTAAAACTTTAAAAAAACCCCCGCCTTTTACTGGAAATGAGCTGTCAGGTTTCAAGTCTTTTAAAAAGTTTCATTTAACCTTGGCCTTCTAGCATAATGCAGCTTGAGATGGTAATCCTATACACTACCTTTCCTTTGGGATACAGCTACCTTCTAAACTGGAAATTACAGACCACATTGGCAGCTTAGCTGGATCTGATATTCTTCTACATTATTGGAGAGGATAAAGAAAGTAGGTCACCCGTAATAGTTTACAGTAACAAAGCACAGGAAAGAAAGCCTTGATTGTCCAAGTGTCTCAGCAGGAACATTTCATCCTGTTATCTTGCAGGAGGGCCAGGTTTGAGTATACCCTCTATTGGCTGACAAACAGAACTACCTTGTCATCAAGCTCAGCTGTCAGCAGCACTGCTCACTTTAAAGGAGGAGAGCGAGAGGGTAAGAAAATACGAAAGAAATCTTCTAAATCTTCTAAATAAAAATCAATTTTCTACTGTATTTCAGAGGACAAAGAAGAAACCTTAATGCTTCTGAAATTTGTCATATTACAATGCCATATTTTCTGCAATAATTAAAACAATTGTTTAATTTTTATTATATTTTATTATTCAAAACATATGAAAATATATCTTCAAATTCATGCTGTACAAAGGTGTCACATTTTAAATGTATTATCTATTTAAACATTGAAGAAATTTCTTTTTTAGAATAGATTGCAATGTGGAAGAAAGTTGAGAGTTGGAAGTGTAATACCATTCTCCTTTATCAATCTGGCCTCTAATACGTGAGAAATTGGTAGCAATGTAGCTGACAAACACAATTTGCTTTACAAACAGAAGCTTAGTGAAGATTTATCATGCCATTTAGACACAGCCCAAAGGAAGAAGTGTTGTAGGACTTCACTGGTCTGAGTCAGTGTCCTGCAGGTTTCTGCTGGAGGGGAAAATTGTTTTCCAGAGTCCCAAAGTGTACATCTGGCTGGTAAACAGAGAGGTCAGGTCATAGTCTTTTTCTTTCTTTGTATGTCTATATGCATTCAAGAGTAGGAAGCACAGTATAATAAGGACATATATAGGTCCTTGAGGCTGAATTCAGCTCTCTAAATATAAGCATCTGTAAACATTTAATACAGCCTTGGGTATTCTACATGACTCACAGTTGCTTCTCCCTAAAAGGAGGAGATCCCTGTAAATCATAGACTCATAGAATCATTAAGATTGGAAAAACCCTCCAAGATCAGTGTCCAACCCTTGACCAAACATCACCATGCCTCCTTGATACCATAGCACTAAGTGCCACCTCCAGCCATTTCTTGAACACTTCCAGGGATAGTGACTCCACCACTTCCTTGGGCAGCCCATTCCAATGCTTAACCACATTTTCAGTGAAGAAACTCTTCATAGTGTCCAACCTCCCCTGATGCATCTTGAGATCCTTTCCTCTTGTCCTGTTGATAGTTGCCTGGGAGAAGAGGCCAACAGAATTTGAACATCTTCTGTCATTTGTATCAAACTACTTTAAGACTGCCATTTTCCCCCACATTCTCTTTCTCCTGTATCTATCTCTTTCTAAAAGGTTTACAAAATGTCATTGATTTATAGATGACTGAATACTTAGTGAAATTTTTGCATAATTTCTCCCTTAGAATATAGTCTCATGATCCTTTAAAAGGAAGCAAAATGAATGTACGGGATCATCTACTCTTACTGGCTGTCTGAGGAGACAATTATTAGACTCACAGAAACCTACAGGGTTTTCTGTTGTGTTGTCAAGTAGATATTACAAAGGTGTCTTTTGTTCCCCACATCTGTAGATACATCTAAAACAGTAAAAGAATTCAGGATCAGAAACCTTCCTCTGTACTGTTTAGTTTACCATTATAGTTGTTGAATGCAACTAAATCTAAATATAAGGTCAACTTATTTTCCTCAATCCTTGCTTTTGAATCTCTGTGATAATTTTAGAAGTGCAATTGTTCTCACTGCAGAAAGGTTTATTATTTTTACTTTCTGGATGAAGGGGCACAGGGTCTGGTTCTGAAACATATATTTTTATCATTAAGTGAAAAAGCACAAAATAGTACCAGCATATCTTGTTTAACAGCCAGACCTCTTTCTTGGAGAAAATTATTTGTTCTCTTGTCATCCCCACATGTCATTCTCAACATTTCATCCTCAACTTTCTTAGTTGTGGCATCCCTACTGACTTCAGGTGTAATGAAAAACCTCAAACAAAATAAATATAGCAAATATTTGTATTTTTTAATAATTTTGAATTACTAAACTGGTGAAAAATTTGACTGTGCAATTCAGATTTAGGCTAGAATGGTCTTTGACCTGAAATTGCTTTTATATTTATATATATAAAAATGTAAATTTCACAGGATGTCTTTAGGCCCAGATTAGGATGATGTCGCAATATTCACACTCTGTCACAACAGAATCACACTAAGAATTGCTGGTTTATATCTGAAACGCAAGGCACAGGAGCTCATAATCCCAGCATTTTAGACCACTCATGACTTTGTTCCTTTCAATTCTTGGATTACATCTGGGTGACCTATCTCAGGAATGGCTGCCTAAATTGCTTGTATATCTATTACATATGGACAAAGTGAAGCACAGAAATAGGCTGTTTAAAATAATGTTCTCTAACTTTATAGTATCCTTGAAAGTCTCAGTCAAGTTAAAGGCAGCAGTGAAAATATTTTTGTATTTTAGAGATAATTACTCTACCTTTCAGCTCAGACTGTTTTGGGGTTGTTTGAAAGTATGTGAGCGAAGACTATTTATTATCCATTGATCTTACAGGGAACTAAAAGTTGTCAGGTATATAATTATATATTTATTTTTCTTCTCCATTTACTCCTTCTTTGTAATGACTTATAGAAAAAAACACTGCTTATAGAACATAAAATGAGTAATATTCCATGTAGAATTACAGTTTAATCTTTGCGTTGAAACTGTTGTTGGTCATACCAAAATGTCCAAAACATCCAAGGAGAAGTTAAACCAGAAAGCAAACAGTCTTCACAAAAAAAAAAAAAAAAAAAAAAAAACAACAAAATAAATAATACCCATATTACTGAGATTCCAAGTTACTGTTGACTATGGTGTGATTACTTAATAAATCGTATTGATTTTAGAAGTGATAAAATTTAGAAGGGATTATTTAGTAGCAAATGATACCTTCATATGTTTATGAGAAATTATATATTGTGGAGCAGGCTATATTTTGCCAAATAAAAAATAAAATTTAGCATCCTCTTTATGTGCTCTGTCTAAACCTTAAAGCGATATTTTTTTTTTAACTCTTCAGAATGCAACAAAACAGTATGGTACAATAGAGCTTATTTTTGTTAAGAGATGTGATGTCATGCAGGGTTTTTACTGTGCATATGCAAGAGGGCAAAAATATTTTGTTGAATCTTGTGAAATTTATAAGGCTTTTTATGAGCTGAGAAGCTGTTTTTCATCTGCACCACACTCTCTTGCCTGTATCACAGAGATTTAAAAATCTTTCAAAGTCTCTTCCTATTCAATGCAGTTCCATTTCTAAATTCTTATGTATCTGAAAACATTCTTCTGAAAAAAAAAAAATCCTCCTAGTGATTTAAGGAGAAGCCAATTTTAAAGACTTGCATCTAACATTTATGGAGTTGTTGTTGGTACCCATGAAGAAGGCATAACCTAATCATGATCTTTGTATATGTGATCATCATGCAAATTCTCACTAAAGAAGCATCTGTAACAACAAGTTTGAATTTCTGTAGTGCTCAGAGGCTGTATTTTCTGGTATACAATTGATTTCATAGGACCACACCCACACACACTCCTTTTCAGTTCCATACTTTTACCATAATACTTATTCTAATTATATGGTGAAGCTGCCTCACTGTTAAGATTAATATTTTCTGGTTCAGATAATTTCTTTGTACTATTACTTTTTCATTAGTTTCATATTATACATCAGAATTACTTTGTCATATGGTGGCCATAACTCCTGGAAATGATGTGGTGTTCTCCAGATGAAGATTATCTGTCTTTGAGACTGGATTAAATTTCTGTATATTCTGTCATGATAAGGCTTTTGCATATTCTAAAATATGTCTGATCATTTTTTTCCTTCTTTTAAAATTGAGGGATGGTTTGAGTGAAGTTGTAGTGAAACTCATATTTTTTGACAATCCTTTTTCCTTGGATACTCAGTGATTTGTAGGTAATACTTACCATATCTTTATAAACACTTTTTTGCATGTACTTATGACTGAGTAAATTTATCCTGAAAGCCAAGACATGGTTATATATGATTTTCTATCTCAAAAGGCTGAACTAATGGACTTAAATATAAACATTAAAACCACCTGGGGGTGAACAGAATCAACAAGCCACCTCCATGCTCCCCCCAAAAAAACCCCATAAACTGCACCCCGAAACCTCACTGCAATAAAAATGAAGATCATATTGTTTAATATTCAAAGACCTAATATATCTATTTTCAACCCAAGAAGAAATTTCTCTCCTTTAACGCACACAAAATTGCCTATGTAGGACACACATATTCGCTACTGTTAGATCCTAAAAGCACTCAGGATATTCCTGCAGTGCTTTTTGAAGATGGCCCCCAAACTCTTCTGGATATGTTTCAAACGTGCTGCTTGTTATCTATGTTACAAGCTGCAATCATTTATCTTTTAAACTTAGTAAGTCAGGTCCAGTTGTTTCTGTGTGTCATACCAACAGCAGATGGGATCCTACAAAGATGTTACTGATGTTTTAGTGCCTACCCCTCAAAGCAGAATACAAACCTAACATTTACTACTTTTAGTGTTGGAGGAGGCTTTATAGTCTGAAATGGTCAAAAAGTTGTCTAAAGTTAAGACACTAGAAGACATAGGCTGCAGGAAATGCCTGAATCCCCATCTCTTTGCACAGCTCTAGCACCTCAATCAGATTAGCAAGGTTGTATCTTCACCTAAGATGAAGAACACAGAATATTCTTTGAACTTGCATAATTTTTTTTTTTCTTTGAAGGAACTGAGTACAAGATATTACTCCCTGTCTTTCATGTAATAGCCCAGAAACCAGAAACCTTGACAAAAACTTGACATCAGGATGTCAGAATATCTAAAACACATCTTCATTAAGAATCGTGACAGGCATCTGTCTGGTGAGTGTGTTAATGCTCATACTAAAAGATGTTTCATTCTGTGCTTACAAATTAGTTTTGTTTATTTCTTTGTTTGTTTGCATTTATGTTGGGGGGCTTTTGTGATGCTTTAAGAAGTTTATGGAAGTTGTACTGGCAACGTCACTATAAGTATACATTACATACCAATAAGCTTTATAATTAGAGGAAAGATTGTTGAAAGATATTTTTTAAATCTTTTTTATATTCCTGCTTGTTTGAGGACCGTCATTAATTCACAGCTGATAATACTTATGACCTGGCTTCCTTAGTGAGAAATAGGAGTACGGAACAGTAAAACACTTGCCAGAATGCAACTTTATTTTATGCTTTCCTATGGTTTTAGAACCATATTTGGAACCACTTCCATAATTTCACACACTTGAAAACATCACCTAACATTAACTATTCTACAGGCATTTGCTCCAACCTGTTTGGCTTGACTTCTTTTATAATTAATAGAAAAATAAGGGACTTCTTGAACTTAATTAATCCAAAATATTTTATAGATCTAAGATGCGATGAATCACTCATCTATACACATTTACATATATGCCACCCTTGTTTACTCATGTTGTGAGTTCTCCTAAGTATTTACTCTTTTTTTTGCAAGACAGATTCTTGGCGGTGTTAACTCTTTGCAGTTTAAGACAGACCAGTTAAAACATATAACAGATTTCTGTATCCTTTTACAATAACCTTACAGGGGCTTTCAATGTATGTCCAGCAGTCCTGGCATCATCTAGTCTAACTCTTTCCACTGCTGAAATGATAGTTGTCTAAAAGGTGTCTAGGAAAGCATTGGGGATGTTAGGAAGAAATAATAGTGTGGGACTTCTTCTGGTAAATTAAATCTCTTGCTTTAAAATACATTCTTGCCACTAGAATTGTTTTGCTGAACTACAAACAAGTTCAGCAACTTCCTCTATGAATTCAAGCAACCTTATAGCTGTCACTGAGATCATGAAGTGGACTGCTACTTGGGGCTTTTACTTCCTGCAGTCAGTCTTAATGTATCACCCAATTTATAGGGGAAAGGTGAGAATAGGCAGTACATGATCAGGGCAGTAACAGATACAGTATTTCTTGGTCCCAGAGGCTTGGATGTTAGAGTTCTTGAGCAGTCAATTGATGGGAAAATAAATTAAATTTTAGAAATGGCAGAAGTCTTCAACTGCTATCTACTGTTATCTAGGACTACCAAGACTTAAATACAGACAGACCACTGGTCATTTATTCCACTGTAGATCTGTCTTCTCATTTTCATTTTCAATTTAAGATCTTTTGCACTCAAAGGCATATAAAAACATTGCAAGTTTTGATTAGCAAATTACCTTTCATCTTTAGTCATTAAATTTTCTTGCTGGGATTAAGAAACATATTTGATGTAACTATGAGTTGCTGTAAATAAGCCCTTGGAGTATTCTTCAGTGTCTCCAAATATGAGCTAACATGCAACTACTGTGTTTGTAACTCTTTCCTTTTATTTGAACATAGTAATTGCTATTTCACACTATGTGAGAACTTCCACAGCAAAAATGGCAACTCCAAAGTGGAAACAATTTTTCTTCTGCAAGCAATTGTACTGGTTTCTGGTGACAGGGGAATACCTAAATGGACTTGGATGTCACTCAAAGAATTTGTTTGAAAATAAGAGGTAATATCAACACATATCTTACTTGGCAAAACACTGTGGATATCAATATTCAAGATAATTGCAAAACCTGATTTTATTTGTGAAGGCTCTATTTGTCCAGCAATAACAATTTGTTCCTTCTTGTCTTTAACAGTACTGCTAATACTTCATTTATCATGCCTACTATTTATTATATTTCTGGAGAGGAATTTATATTTGTTGATTATTGATTATAAAATCTGCTGGGTTTTTGTATCACCAGAAGCTTACCTAGTCTATTTCCTGGAGCATGGTTAGTGATTGGAGTAACCTTATTTATCCTGTGCTTCTACAGTCCCTTGTAAATACAAACAAAAGCACTTTTATGTGAAAAATATTTTTCTACAGTGTTACTCTGAGTTCACTCTGTTATTCTACTCTTTCCTGGGTATTTGCTGCTGGCCGCTGCCAGAGGTAGACCTTGGTGGAATTTGATCTGTTCTTATTTGTGGACCAGATTCCTGAAATGTCAGTTCTAGAGAAGGATGTTCCATCAGGGCACAAGAACGGGCACCAGTTCCATCCATTTTCATCCTCCATGTTATGACCAACAATAGCCTCTGAGAGGAATCAGTATCTAAAACAATGAGCAATCATTCAAAGAATAGTTCTCAATGTTTCTGACCTAGTTTTTGAGTATCCTGTTCCTTTTAAAAGAAACACAGAGCCTGCCAGATGGCAAAATAAAATAAAAAACACTGACAACAATAAATCCAGCACAAACTAATTATATCTGCATCAATTTTAAAATCAGGTCATCTACCAAAATTGCAAAGGCATGCTCAGCAGCTTGTATCAGCATTTACAAATTCTTGGCATTGCTACACTGAAACTAAAGCTGAAAAAACTGAACACAGAAAGCAGAAGAGAAACCAACACAGAAGTTAATGAAAACAACAGTGTGGTGAGAAATTACAGTTAAAACTGAGGACAGATTTCAGTCCCTATTGGAAGTGGAAAGAGGTGAGACATAGTGTGGAATTCAAGAGAAAGCAGCGTGAAGGACCAGACATAAACATGTCCGCATCATTTGTCTGAAACATTCTGACTGTTGCAACAGGAGAGTTTTGATTGGAAGAGAGGGTCCTGTGGAGGTGGGCAGTGCTGTTCTGAGCCAAATTCCTTTCTAGTTTCTAGGCTCTCAAGTTTGCCTTGAGACTCATGCTCAGTGCACCTGCATCAAGGGAAGGGTTGAGTCCCAGGTACCTCTCTAAAAGGGGCTTCAGAACCACCACAGACTCCCAGTTTCCCCCCACTCATTTCCTGGAGGGCTCTAAATGGCTAACTGTGCATGTGTGAGCCATATGGCACAGATGGTACAAAAAATTTATTTTATGTAAGAGACATATACCAGGTAAACAAGGTAAACTGTAAACTGATCAGTCCCCCTCTCTCTCTTTCTTTTTTTCCTTGAGTCCAATTCCAGCATGAAGGACATGGGATCTAAGGACTGGTCTTTTTCCTCCTCTTTCTCTCTTTTTCTTTTTCTTATTCTCGTCTCTCTTGTTTTATCCCAGCAAGTGCAGCAATCATATTCTACTCCTTATTTCATATCTGAAATGTTGGAATCCAAAGTGCAGGAAATGTTTCTCTGCCTCTCCTGAAGGATCCATCCCCGCAGGAAAACACTGTTTTTAACCTTCGCCCATGGAGAAAGCTGCCAAGGCTTTGGGATGAATTAGAATCTACAAGGGTGTGAGTTAGATGGTAGTATAATATATAGTTTGTTACAGGGTGAAAAATTTAGAGTTTTTATGTTTGTTAGTATGGTAAGTAGATGAAGGCAAGATGGAGGATCCCAGTCGTTTTTCAGGTCTCTTCCTTCTTCTTCACCTACTTCATTTTCTGGAGCGTTGGTGGCACAGAATGATTGGTTAGAAAATGCTGCAGTACAGGCTACGTGAATGGATAGTTCATTAGGCATTGGTAGAAAAGTAAAAATAATGTATGTACTTAGTAACTATTGGGTAATTTACCTTTAAAAGGGCCTTGAGTTTCATGCTTTTTGTCTTTTGCTACTTGCTCTGCTTCATGCTATGTTGGCGGCATGTAAATTATTGATAGGATATAATAAACAATCTGAAGACCAGCAAGATCCAAAAGTCCCATTCGTCTCTTATTCCTGGCAAGGACTTTCTCCCCCATCCAGGGAGGACATGTGGGGGTCAAGAACCCATACACTGAAGTTTGTTCTGAGAGTTGGGAGCTTGGTAAAGTTTATTGCAAAAGTTTAGAGCTTGTTATCCAGCACTTATGACACTAAATAGGAAGCTAGTTGCTGGAGTTAAGATGATTTTACAATGAAACGTAGGAGTTCCTTGTCACATGGACTGATGCTTTTGTTCAGCCTGACAATTATTTGTAATGAACATCACACCTGCTTCTGGGTTGTGACAAAGGGTGATTGCTAACTTGTAGTGTAAGATAATCTGCATCTTTCCCCGTTAGATACTGACATAGAATCATAAAAAAAATCAGAACCATAAAACAGCTTGTGTTGAAAGGAACTTTAAAGAGCATGTAATTCTAATGATCCTGTCACAGGCAGGGACACCTCCCACCAGATCAAGTTGCTCAGAGCTCCTTCTAGACTGGCCTTGAACACTTCCAGGGATAGAACATCCACTGCTTCTCTGGGGAACCTGTTGCACTCTCTCACCACTCTCGCAGGGATGAACTTTCTCCTAACATCTAATCTAAACCTACCCTCTCTCGGTTTAAAACCATTACCTCTTGTCCTGTCGCTACATGCACTTGAAAATCAAGTCCCTATCCATCTTTCTTGTAGGACTTGGAAGGCTGCAATAAGGTCTCCTCAGAGTTTTCTCCAGGCTGAATAAGCCAAGCTGTCTCAGCCTGTGTTCATAGGAGAGGTGTTCTGCTTTGTGTCCCTCCTGTGGATTTGCTCCAACAGGTACATGTCCTTCTTCTGTTGGGAACCCCAGAGCTGTATGCAGAACTCCAGGGGTGTGCACAGAAAAGGGAAGTAGACGGGCAAAAAACATGCCCCTTGGACTGATGGCCACCCTTCTTTTAATGCTTTCCAGGATACAATTGGCTTTCTGGACTGCAAATGCACATTGCCAGGTCATATTGAGCTTCTTGTCAAATATCACTCTTTCTCCTCAGGGCTGCTCTCAATCCATACTCTGATCATCCTGTATTTGTGCTTGTGATTGCCCTGACCCATGTGCAGCACCTTGTACGCTTGCCCTATTCAATTTCATGAGGTTTGCACAGGCAAACCTCTGGATGGAGAAGGTGAACTAGAAAAATCTCACACTAACAGGGAAGCCTTAAAGATATTGAAAGCCAATCTTCAGTCAAGATTCTTAAAAACAACAGGGTGACTGGAAGCAGTCAAATAAGAGTGAACATCCTGAAGGCATCTTCTGCTTTTTGACACTAACAGCTGATACAAGAAAAATTGGTAGAATAACAAGCCTGGACACAGGGATCTGTGACCCTCTAACTCAGCAAATATGATACCGTCCGTGCTACAGGCCACAGTCCATAATAACTCTGTGAGGCCTTGGGACTAAGCCTGGGTATGTATTCTGTCGATGTCTGGTCCTACTTTGGTCTTGGTTAGAACTTTGTTTCAGCTTGTTTGTGTGCAACACCCGTTGCCTAAACCCCATGATTATTACTGAATTTTAGTACAGCTTTGTTTTGTGAAGTCCCATTGCAGCAATGTTTCTAATATGGTGAAATATTACCATAAATAATGTATAAAACCGCTTATTCTGTGTAAAATAAATGCTCTGCAGCCCTAAAATTAAAAAGCAATTTACAGAAGTACAAACTTGTGATGACAGTTCCAGAACTATAAACAAACCACTAATAGCCATTTATTTGTTATAAAAGAAATATAACCTTGAAAGCTGGGCAAAGCCCTTTTTTTTCAGCTGTAACAGGAAACAAGTATCCAAAGAACAAGTATCTAAAGTATATAAACCCCGACATGTATAGTAAATAAAGATACAATGAGGAACTGTGGAGCAATGGAGAAAGATCAAGGTCTAGGCAGTGTTACAAAATGCATGGAAATAATCCCAAGTGAACCTATGGACAAGAAGCACTTCCCCATAATACCATATTCTCATGGGAAAGGGTTTATAAAGCTTACAGCTTGGTGTAACACACCCTCACACCCCCTGAGGGCATCGGGCTTAGGAATCACACAGGCAGTGTGTGAGCATAACAACAGCAGAAGGAAGGAGTAGATGCATGAAATGTGAGCACAGCAATTCTAATCAAGTCGTTCATCAGAGAGGTTTTTTTGTCTGTCTTTGGCTGGTTTTGGACTTGCAGTTTGGTTTATGTCTTCAATTTTATTTGTTTTTCTTTTCTCTAATAATTCGATCTGGATTAAAGATAATTAAACTGTTGAGATTAAAATTAGATTGACCATTAAGTATTGGCTTTAAGTAAGAGGTGTATTTATTTTGTTCTCATAAATTACATAAGTTACAGTGCAATAAATTGGTAGAGAATGCATGCAGGCAAAGATGTAATTTAGATGCTATAAGTCAAAACCAAAACCACAATAGGATCAGTTGGGAAATCTCAAAATTACCTAGGCTTTCCTGATTATATTATACTACAAACCTAAACCTTTGAAAATGTTCCTTCAGTAGTGGAGACTGATGACAGTAATTCTGATAAACATATTAAAGCATTTACACAATGTGGAAAGGCTTTAGTGAGGAAAAAAAGCAATCTAGAACATCTAATGTAGGGGAGAGAATTGAAACAAGTCAGCTGCATTATTAATAATGATTGAAGATAGTGAATTAATGTGTAAAAGAAAGGGGGAGTATGTTTGCAGTAATGGACTTTGCCTTCACAACTAGCCACTACATGTGATGGAGCCCTGCTTTCCTGGAGATGGTTGAACACTTGCCTGGGAAATGGTGAATTAATTCCTTATTTTACTTTCCTTGTACACATATCTTTTGCTTTACTTATTAAAATATCTTTCTCAGATACATCCCATTCATCAGCACAGGGAAATGAAAAGTTAATATTAAACTGCACTGAAATCCACATAGATCATGTGACAATATTCAACTTCTAACTTTTAAGAACATCATTAACACACATTAGCCTTGAACAGTTCACCTTAAAGACACCCAATAAACAAACAAAGAAACAAACCCCCCCAAACGTTAATTACACCTGTTTTCATTAGGGCTACTTTTTGTTATCATTCTCCATAACACTAGGTACTGTGAGAAAAGCTGGAATTGTGTCAAACTTCAAGAAAATTCATGTATCGGAGGGCAAAAATCCTTCATGAGGGCTAAGCTCTTTTAGTTACGGGCACATTTTCTTCATGCTTATCTCTAAGATTTTAAGCATTATAGTATCATGTTCAGAAGGAAGTTTGAAAGAAATTTAGATGTTATTTAAGTAGAAAGAGTCAATAGACTCCTCCTCTCTTGATAATACAAACATCTTTTGTACAGTACACCTGTGAACAATTTGTGAACTGAGGAATCCAAATAATTTTTGTTAGGCAAATATTTACAAAGTGAGTATGAATAGCATTAGCCTTAACTGACCTTGTAAAAATAGTACATTGTACTTACTGAGATTGTATTTGCTAACTTACCCCTTTTCAGTTGTGACTAAGGCTTAGGAGGAAGATTTATGTTTAACTGTTGAAAGCAGAGAATGGAATCTAAAGTCTATCTCCAGGTTCTTTACTTCTATTGATCATGGAAACAACAGGTGTTTCAAAAAGTATTCTCACTGAAGAACCACTGAGATTGTGACTAGAACACACCACTTTATATCTAAACCAGAAAATACAGACTAGATCTAACTGACATACTATAGTTCAGGTCAGTCTAATTCCTTAATTCCCTAACACAGAATGGCCTTATCCATATCAGCTGTTGAGAAGAATCCTTGGCCCGTGTTTTATTCCTGACACCACAGTGTTGTCAGGGAAAGTGTAGACACTACTATATTAAAGAGAGTATACAAACTAGTATATTAAATTTAAGGAGTGTGGAAGATTTATTTTTTACACAAGCCTAGTTGACCAACTATTGCTTTTTAACTTAGACCTGTTGGGAAGCTGGAATCAATTCCAGAAATTGAATCAACTACTTTTGCTTTTATTTGTGTCCCAGTCACAGCTGTCTCATACCATTTGAGATGCCTAAGGGTACAGTAGCTGTCATCCCAGTGCTACACTGAGAGTCTGCAATAGGCTCTATGCCAGATCTGCAACAATCATGTCTGTTAGATATCTCAACTACCTCCATGCTTAATTAGATGAATCAAGACTCTGATCTCTGCTGACTATGGTGGGAATTTAAATATCTAACTTATGTTTAGACTGTAGCATATATGTATTTACATACAGTCTAAACACAAACTGCACTATGACTGTACTTTTAATTTCTTTTCAGAAAAATCTTTAAAATCCATGTCTCTTATGAAGATATCTCTTCTCCTCCTATCAAATACTAACCTTAATATTGTTGTAGTCTGTCAGTCATTTAGAATGTACAGTGTTGACAGAATTTCTTGTTTATGTGCATTATGATATAGACTTTAAGGACCTGTTTATACTTCTCATTTGCTATCTAGTTGGAGTTTATATAGTATTTTACTGATCAACTATGACTGTAGATTGTTATTCTACTCATTGTTCAATTTGAAATCTCACAATTTATTCAACTCACGTTATGTGAAAACTGTTGTGAACAGAGAATTATGGACTAATGCACCACCAAAACAGTTTTTACAGGCATCAACTACTTTACATTCACAGCAGCGTTATAAGAAAATTAATGCGATCCCATTTCTACAAAGGAAGAGTTGAAGGACCAATTTTTAAGGTCAAGCTGTCTGCCACTTAAGAATAACCATTTAAAATTACATATTCTGGGGTGTATGGAGCACACAGCAATATGTATTAACTCTGTGTAGCACCTCATTCGTTTAAATCTTAATTTCCATTGATTTTTCAGTTGCAACTACAAGTATTCAGCAATTACGTAGCTTATACCATTGAGGCAACTAATGGATACAGGAAATGAGAAACGCCATGAGTAACAGGTCTTCAAATCACTTTTAATAAATTAATTTATACCAAATAATAAGTAAAGCACAAGCACAAAGAACCTGAGCGTAGAGTGAGGTGGAATTTAGCTATTAAAGTCTTCATAACATCTCAGGCCACCCAGTGTACAAGGCTTTGCAATTTTCTAAGAACCTAATAATGACAGGCAACTCAAACAGTCTCAGAATTTCCTAAGGGTAAACACTTTGTTTACTTGTGGAAAAATTAGAGCTGTAGTGTCTTGTTTATTTAGTTTTGTTTTGTTTTTCAAAAAAAGATTAGAGAATTTTCTGAGGTGTATAAACGTGGAATCTAAGTCCTTTTTCTGGGACCACAGTCTTAATTTTTGAATAGTGCCCTAGCTATCCAGTCTATGATTTTGAATAGAATTTGGGGCTACCTCCTGAAATACAGCAGTGGAGACACTTCCCCAACAACAAGGAGTTTCTGAAAGAGCATGAGTTTATCTTCATTTACATTTTACTTGCACATCACCTCATGCAGATTTCACAACTCTACCTTTGTGTTAAAAATCCCCTATTTTGTATCTCAGGTGCCACTCTTTCTAACGTGCATGCATGCAAAAAGAAGTTGAATATAAAATTAAATAATTAATATGATTATGACACATCAGATGTCATTAATAAAAGAGCAGAAATACAAAGATGATATAGAAATAAAAGCTCCAGTGGCATAATTTAAGTATTTTAAGGATTAATTTATATGTGCACTCATAAAACTTACATATTTTACCAGTTGGACATGTGGTACAAAGTGAACTGTGAAAGAGGAAGGCAAAGTCCATCCTTTCATACAGTTCCTGAGGAATCACCAAATCAAGAATAGGCATAATTTATTTCTTGTCTTTAGAGGTTTAGATATGAGGGGTTCCCTAACTATATAAATGTTGGTTGATTAATTGCTGTGTCAGTAAAGGGATGAAGCAAAATAGGAAGATTTTTGAAACAAAAATATAAGAGAAAAAATTGATTAGAAATCGGATATTCCTTTCTATGTGGCTTCACCAAGGCTGCTGTACAGCAGGCCTCCTGCTCTGACACTGATACATCTGACAGACTTACTAATTAAATAGAGGTGACTGAGCATGATTGAACACTGGGATTTAGTTCCAGAAGCAACACATATCTTTGTCCTTAATAAGAGACTGATTTTGCATTTTTTTAGAAATAAAGTTGTCTTTCTTTCACTTGATTGATAAAGCATAATAAGGGGTCATACCAAAGCTGACTTTCAAAATGCTGGAGGCTGATTTGCTTCCTTGTGTGATTAATATGAGCTCCTTTGTAACAAGGTGGTAAAAGAAAAATTATTTAATCATGAAGATAACATGGAAATGCTTTAAAATTAATTTTATTAGTGTTCATTATGGTTTATATCTCTTATAATTTATTTAAAATAGTGAAAAGAAGGGGCTATTAAATCTGCAGGTAACATAGAGAAGCATAGATTGGTTTGGCACTAAAGTAAGCAATACCCATCAGTTAATTAGGGCTTTTCGAGGTATCAGGAACTTTTATATATTGAAGTACTATGACTAGACTTCTGGAGAATAAAAGCAGGAGGTTATAAAATATTACCAAAAAGTACGATGCTTTTATTTATATTCCTAAGGCCTTAAAAGACAGTATTATCACTTTCACTTCAGATAGTCACTGAGATTTTTCTGCATATTACACATCTATGATTTTTTAAACAGAAAATCAAATTTCTACATAATGAGAAAGTGAGCATTGAAAAAACATGACTTTAGGCAAAGGAACTTTGTATTGTACCTTAACAGCATAAATTTGCATAATCCTTTACCAGCATAGTTAACCAGAGTGTAGAGTCCTTTAAAAATTATTTTAATGTCTCCCTAAATAGAGGTAGTGCTTTCTGACTCATCACATGGCTGCATACAGAAATTAATTTCTTGATTTTTATAACTCATTCTGAGGACAAAAACCCAAATAAATTAATCATACTGTAATCTATAAGCTGTAACTGCATACATATGCATTTTTTCAACCTTCTTTTATCCTCAGGTCCTAACTGAGCCTTTCCCTATGGCTTCAAAACTCCAATCTCCTAAATTGGATGTTAGCATTAACAAATCATATCAATATAAGGACAGTATAGAAGCAAATTGTACAGGTTAGATAGTCTAATAATCAAGCTCCTTTTATTAAAATAATGACATTTTAAATATAAATATATGACATTAAGATTGAAACAACTGTGGCATTATTCTGGTGATTATTATTTCTTTAAATTAGTTCAGAATACATATAAATATTTAGTTTCAGAATTTCTTTGCACTCTGTGTTGTATGTAAGAAATTTCTTGGTGTACTGAACGTGTTAGGATTCAAATATGTTCAGTGCATAAAAAAATTATCTAACTGCACACATATAGACCTAAATTCAATATCTTTGATGTATTGTCTAAATGAGCATAAATAATTATTTTTTGGTTCTTTAAATGTGTGTTATAAGTAATATTAGTAAAACACCTAATGGACTTGATTCTGACTCTTACTTCAGAGGTACTAGTTGAGGAGTTTGCCCATTCAGAGAAAGGAGAGAAGAAAGGACTTGCAGCATGAAATTTCTTGTCTGGCAGGTGAATGTCATATACACTTAGGAAGAAATGTATTTTCATCGAAGACTACTAATAGTTTATTTCAAATGATTGAAAATTGTTCCACTGAGTTGCAATGAGAATTTGCATATCTTTTTTTAGCTTTGTTAAAGTTTTGGGAACTATAAAATGAAATACAGGTATATAGAGAGAAACAGAGGACAAAAAAACAATGAAAAAAAAAAAACCAGACAGGACAGGTTTTTCTTTCTGCAACTCATGAGAGCATGACATAATTTGCAATAGAATGAACAGATCCTATGGCTCAGGAAAGCAGAAACTTTTTGTTACAGCTGACCTAAATTTCACTACAGATACTCTGATGGAGAGAGAAAGGATATGTTGGAGTCACATTGATATGTCAATTGGACAAAAGACACATAAGGTGCTTCAAGTGCTAAGTTGAATTTTGAATAACCTAATAATAAAGCTTTCCTAAAATATTTATTTTCTCAACTTTTTAGCAGGGAAAAAAAAGATAAAATATTGGTAAAGAAATTGCTTTGGGTTTGACACTTAGAAAGATTAATTACTACAGGAATGCCAATGCATTGCAAGTTTATTTGTCTTGGAATTTTGTAATTTCTAGTATTTTTAAGATGATAATATCTGGGGGCAGTGTATCAAAAATAAAACTGAAGACTGGTATGTTAATGTGCATAACTTCATTAATTTCTCTTGATTTCTATTGACTTTAACTGAGACGGTGGTGAAAGATATGCTTCCATTTGTAAAGGGTGATCCAAATGTAAAAAGGGCTTATCATTTTATCATTTTTATTTAAAGAAATGGCAGAATAGTCAGCAAATAATTTGGTGCCATACAACTGACTTACTTTCTTTCTATTTTTCTTTCATTTTATTATTTTTTTTCCAAGAGGTTTTGGTGACTTTTCATGTGTTTGTTTCATATGTTTTCTTTGACAAATTTCAAGGCATTTTGCATCTCAGATGGACAGTGTGGATAAGCTGGGACAGTCTTCTCATTGCTTTTGGTATGAGGTTCTCTGAAGAAAAAATGAGATGAAGGAAGGATGAAGTTAGATCCTTCTAACTGGTTGGTAGAAAAGTTGTATGTTCCTATTCTCAACTCAAAACTTAAAGGCGGATTTTATTTGCCTGAAACAAAATTCCTTCTGGAAGCTGCCACAGGCAGGTTCTGCATCTCCCATAACTAAGGATATACTTAAATAGAACTATTTACCCTACAGTATTTTAACAGACTTTTCTTGCCCTTTGGGTTTTGTGTCACATTCTTAAATTCATGATGCTGCATATCTTCAAGATTATGCCTATTGTTAAGGTATAATGCTGTGGTTTAGTTTTGTGTTTGGTTTGGAGTTTTTCTGGGGGATTATTGGGTTTTTTTCCAAAAATTTTCAAGCTCAAACTGCTCTGCATTTTAATTTTTTAGGAAAAGTAATAGCTTTGTGAAGGAAATACAGATATGTAAACTTTCTGTGTTGCATAATTTTGTGATTGGCTTACTAAATGTGTATTTTCACTAGCAGCTTTCACCTGAAGTCATCTGAGTCCCTGTAATATTTGGCAAAGTGTTCTTTCAACTACATAATGAATCTAAAATATAAGCTGGCCTAGATTTTTCTTGTTGCTACTTTTATTATGCTGATTTAAACCTATATTATATCAATCAAATACAACATTTATTCAACAGGTAGAAAAATAAAATCCTAAGAGTATCTTGCCCTACAATACTTAATTTGTGGTATTAGATAATATATTTCAGAAAATAATACTGTGTGACTAATTTGCCTTGTTCTACATACAATAAGTCTTATAGCACTAGATTTCATTTAAATATTAAAACTCTAGTATTTTCTTTAAATTAAGATTAATCAGTGTTGGCATCTTGCATATAAAGAAGAAATTGAGTCTTCAGGTATAATAGTGAAATATTTTCCATAGAATCATAGCCATTAAAAAAACTCTACTATCATAATCATGACATATCATTCTATTTTTCAAAGCAAGAAAACACTAGCAAATTCAGAATTAAAAAATGCAGCTGAAGAATTAGAAAATATCATATAATTCAGCATTAGAATTAGGACAAAATCTAAATTTTTTGAAGTCAATAGAAACATATAAAAAAGAAAACATTTCAGATACAACCACAAGGCCAAACTAAAAGAATTATTTTTCAGGAAATCTGAGCTGTGTATTCTGTATCTCTGAATAAAATGCATAATATTGTGATGACAGTGAAAAGATACAGCTAGCCATTATTTCTCTTTCTCTCTTCCACCTCCTATACTCGGCAGCCATGAAAGCAGCTTCGACTCTGAAGCGATGCTGAAAAAGAAGGGAGCAGGTGCAGAGTACCCATGTCTGATCACATAGCCTTTTCTTCTCTCTCCAAGGTAGGACTGTGAGCAAGAGCAGTCAGCTTGCCATATGGCCCTTTGTCCCAGGAGAGCAGGAGAGAATTTAGGTCCTAATTCACTGGCCTCTGAAATTACTGGTAGTCATATCACTGATTTCAATAGGTGCAGGACTGAATCTTTTAATTATAGTTCATGAGTCAGAGAGGAAATTTAAACAGGCAGGATTTTTGTCTTGGCTAATGGCTAAAGCATACTGTCAGCTGTATAAAAACCTGGGCACCTGCTCTCGGACTATTTTTCAATGTTCTATGCCCTGGCTCATATTACCTCTTCAGACACACAATCAAAAGCCTCAGTTAAAATGTTATTATTATATTATAAAGGGTTATATTATTATAGAGGTCTTATTTTGGCTGGCTGTATAACACTTTGGTCATAAAATTATAGTGGCATAAACTCCATAGCTGAGGCTGCAGGGCTGAAGTAGAGTAACAGGTAAAAGCATCATAGACCAGGAAGATGCTCATGGTAAGATGTAAATCTTTAAAAGTATAAACAGCTCGGGCTTCACTTTCCTGTGGATCTTCGTGTCTGTATATAATTTACATAATAGACATGAATCACTGTAGTTAATTTCCATATTTTTATGTTTATACAATAATTATTTGTATATTGTATACTATTATAACAATTATAAACATATAATAATTATTTTAATTATTTTCTTAATTTACATGTCAAACTGAACATCTCCAGGTACACTTGCCCTTAATATATGGTTAAATTTAGGTTTAGGGAAACTGATCTTTCCAAATCCATTGAATTCTTATTCTAGATGTATCTCCTATGAAGAAATGTGTACATACCCTGGTGAACACAAAAGGCAGGCAATCACAAGTACTTCAGTAATCTACTTTAAGAACTCAATCTCTTACAATATTTCATATATTATTTAAATAAATTATTTAGAGAAAAACCTATTAGTTATCCTTGATAAAAATACATTTCTACCCGAGTGTGTACAACATTCACCTTGCCGGACAAGAAATTTCATGCTGCAATGCCTGATTCAGTCTCACTAGAAAGAAGAGACAAGAGTAACACACAGCTGTGTGAAATTCAGCTGTGCAGACTTTGCTCAGACACATAACCTTCCTTTTTTGTCTATAACATACCAGTACCAGTAAGGCTGGGCTGACACTGCCTCCTGCCAACATGATTCTGCACATAGGAAAAATAATACATATTGCACGTACTGTGTGCGTCTTTGCTTCTGGCCATCAAATCTTTTATTTTGTCAACTGTTTTAATAGATCCTGTCCCTCAGGGAATCTCTATCCCACTGAAATGGTCAGCCCATTTTCTTTCTAAGCTGAAAATGTGTCACATCTGTCTCAAACACTGAGGGATGGCATTTAATCTTGTTACAGTCTCTTGATGAGGATAACCTTCTCAGAAGGATGAAATGGCAAATGAAGAGGAAATGACATAGCTCTCTTCTCTTTGCACTCATTTGTATCTTTTAGTGAGTTAGTCAGCCTTTTTACAAATCTTTTTGTGTGTACATGGAATTGCAAAAGGAGTATTTATGTCAGTCCATGAATAATAGTAAAGCCACTAGCACATTTTTTCCTGAATTTTTGCCAGTCTTTTCCCTTTGAGTTGAATGTACGCTACTCACTTTTGGTACTGACATCTTTTTCACTCTGTGTGGATTTCAGTAACTATTGTTTTCATGAAAGCTTAGTTTCATAATGTATTTTTTCAGTGATCTGATAAATCTCATCACTTGCATTTATTTCATTTTTATCTGACATATTTTTACTATATCTTGTTCATGCACAAATATTTAAAATTTTCAAATTACAACAAAATTATTTTCCCAAGGAAAATATTGTATAAGATATAGAATAAAACACTTCAATTTAATGAACTTGTGTTTTTTTTTAAAATTAATCAACGATCTTATGTGTGTTTTGAAGCTAACAAAACTCATCTTAAAATGACTTTTTCCCACTTAAAAGTAGCCTTGACATTTACTCTAGATACTTAAATGCTTTTAAATATCTTCTTTTTTCTTTTTAATTAACAGAATTTACACAAACTAATAATGAATGTATATTCTATCTCTTCTTAAAGTCAGTATCTAATTTAAACATCAGTTAATATTCAACTGTAGTGGGTTGACCCTGGATGGATGTCAGGCACTCACCAAAACTGCTCTATCACTCCCCTCTGTAAGTGAACAGGAGAAAGAAAATATAATGAAGGATTCATGTGTTGAAATAAGGACAAGGAGGCATCACTCACTGATTACCATCATGGTTAAAACAGACTCAGCTCTGGGATATTAATCTAATTTATTACTAACAAAATCAGAGCAGGACAATGAGAGGTAAAATAAGTCTTAAAAAACACCTTCCTCCTTCCCAAGCTCTACATCCTCCCCTCAAGTGGCACAGGGAGATAGGGAATGGGGCCTATGGTCAGTTCATCACACACTGCTCCTGCTGATGCTCAGGGAGAGGAGCTGTTTCCCTGCTCCACTGTGGGGTCACTCACATGAGAGACAGTTCTGCATGAACTTCTACAATGTAAGTCCATCCCATGGGCAACAGCTCTCCATGAACTGCATGAGGTGCAGTCCTTCAGGCACAGCCTGTTCCAGCATGGGTCCACCACGGGGTCACAAATCCTACCAGTAAAACTGTGCCAGGGCTTCTCTCTCCACAGGTTTACAGATCTGTGGCACAGGTCCCCTACAGTTCACAGTCTCCCATCAGGTATCTGCCTGCTCTGTGGGTCTCTTCTACAGACTACAGAAGGATCTCTGCATCCCCATGGACCTTCATGGGCTGCAGGGGCACAGTTGCTTCACCATTACCTTAACCATGGGCTGCAGGGGTATCTCAGCTCTGGTGTCTGGATCACCTCCTGCATGTCCTTCTCCACTGACCTTGGTGTCTGTAGCATTGTTCCTCTCACATGTTCTCACTCTGCTCTTCTCTGGCCACAATTACCTATGCCCAATAGCTTTTTTTTCCTTCTTAAATATATTATACAGAAGTATTGCTATCGCTCCTGATCGGCTCAGCCTTGGCCAGCAGCAGGTCTGTCCTGGAGCTCACTGCAATTGGCTCTGCCAGACATGGGGGAAGAAGCTTCTAGAAGCTTCTCACAAAAACCACCCTGTAGCCCCGCCACTATCAAAATAGCACAAACCCAGTACATCAGTATAGATTGGATATTAATAGTATAGCTGATTTTCAAATTTCAGATTTGTGTAGGTTGAATAACAGTTGCTTAGGGTGCAATAATGCATCGCCTGAAATATCCTCATGCAAATGTCTCAAAGCTTTGCAAGTCACAGACAAAATATTAAGATAAGAAGATGATAAAAGACCATGCTTAATTTTAACATTTTTCTTTATTCCCTCATAGGTATATTTTTATCACTGGAAAGCCCTCTGTGCTTTGGAAATAAGAAGATGGGACACAATTGATGAGATAGCTCTTAAAATTTTAGAAATCTTTCTGTGGAAGTTTCTGTTTCTCTACTAACAAAGGGAAGACAGAGAACAACATTTCCTAGACCTTTATCAGAGGCAATCCTGGCTGAAAAGGTAAGATTACACTAGATTATGTATTCTAATTGACTAGCAGTAAATACAAAACCCAAACCTGGTATGAAGTATGTGACACTGTATGTCACAAAGAGGGGTGCATATAATTGTTGTTTTCATGTTGTGGTTTACATGGGGAGGTTTGTGATTTTATTTAGTGTGTCCGAGTGCATGGAACCAACAAATATATTAACATCTTCTGCTTTGCAATAGAAATGAATCTGTAGAGAAAAGTGGTTGTTGCCTAATGTCACCTCTGTGCAGCTTTAGAGGGTTCAGTTATGATGAGCTCTAATCTGGTCACATGGACTGGACCATATTTAATCTGAACTGAAACTCTAATGCAGATGCAGTGGACACCAGATGACAGCTTCATGTCTGCTACTGACCTCCTGGGTGACCTTATCTGAATCTTTTTATATCCTTATACTTCCTTTTTTCTCTCTAATAGAGGGTTAAGAATACAAGTAGGTAGAGTATTACCAGCAGTACAAGATCTCTGATAGAGTGGAATTTAGAGTGGAATGGTACTATTTTCCATGTGTAGGGGAAAAAAGGGCCAACTAGCAACAGGTTTTTTCCTCATCTCCAGTTTACTTTTTCAGTGGTCATACAGGTGGAAGTATATTAGCAATAAATCCGGCAAGACTAGCAGTTGTGGAAAACTCTTCCATGTGTGAGAAGTGTCTTAATGATTGTCTCTATCCTTATTATTCATTCTTATGAGAAAAAGCCAAAGGTTTTCACTAATGAAAATTAAAGACAAAAATTGAATAAATTGACAGATGAAGGAGTACAGACTTTATCAGGGCAGGATTCTGCTTGGATCTGTCAACCAGGCAACTGAATCTTCCATCCTCTGCTTGAGAGAGAAGGGTCTTATTCTCCATATAACTTTATTCAAAATAGTGGGAAAACTCATGGCTCTGTTCTATGGTAATAGATTAATGGGCTTTATGAAATCAGTCTTTTTTTCTCAAATGTGTTGGTTCCTATGCAGTGCTGCCATAGAGCTCATGCACCATAAGAGATGGAAAAAGGAACAGTTCAATGCCAGTGAGTAACTCTTCCTGCTGATACTGCTTTTTGGTGTCATACAGCCAGGCATGAGTGATCCCATTGCAACAGCAAGAAGCATGTAAGGGCCATGTACCTTCTACGACTCACAGTTTAAATTAGGTAATAGCCAAGTTAACCACAGCAGCCTCCTGTTTGGAAAACACATCAGCTCTAATTCTGCTACAGTTTTTGCCTTTTTTGGAGCTGTGCCTATGCATTTGTATGTGATGCCTGCTGCTTTGTTCCTCCTGAACCTTGCTTCAGAGCAGTATGGATAATCTGCATTCAGTTGTCTGTTTGACTTCAAAATCATGGTAACAGGCATGTTTTTGTATCACAAAATCAAAATCACTGATTTTCAGGTTTTTGGCATTCCATATGTTTATGGGAAATATATAAACCTAAAAGTTTCCTTTTCCTTATGCTTGCAAAAGAAAGCCAGACAAAATAACCACTTGAGATAAGCTTCAGAATTTTTTTTTTTTTTTTTACTGAGGAAATGGGCTGTAATCTTTAGAAACATAAGCTTTCACCAGAAACCCCTTCCTGAATACGCAAACTAATTTTTTTTCAGATTTCATGTGCATCTAGAGAAACTGAAGAAATTTTCTTGAATTGATAGCCTTTTTATACTGAGTGACAAGAGAATCCTTGCAGAATAATTTGCTGTATAGTCAAAGAATGTCAAGTCATTGACCTTTTTTGAGTCTACACCAGTTTACAAAATATACAGAAAACCCCCAAGAGTTTTTGTCGGGGGCTGCAGAGAATTTGCCTCGTAAGCCTGCTTTGCACATATTAATTTTGAATATTTAGGAAATCCTATTAAAAGCCTTAAAAAACACTGAGTTCAAAGCTTTTTAACTGTTCACTTGCCTCCAGGGGAAAGTATCTACACCAATTCACAGGGGGAAAAAAAAGACACTAAAATTAAAGAAAAAGAACACAGAAATATTTCATATTTTTTGCATAGGGCAATTAGCTGTGTTCTTACATCTGAAGCTTATCAGTGTATGTTTCTGACAATGTAAACATTCTGCAAGATGTATCATGATTAACTTGAAATATAGGCTAATTATGGTTGAAAAGAAAATTATTCTGTAATTATCTTTGTAATCTTATTACAAAATGCCTGCATATAGCCTAATCAACCAAAATAATAACAGACGTTTTTTAAATGTTGTGTCTGAACATCTGTGTCTATATTTGTAAGCAGGTAATGTAGCACATATATATAAATATATATATGTTCGCTAATAGATAAACAAACAGTGTGGAAAAAACATAAAACTTGAATTGAAACTCTGTCAGCTGCTTATGTAGTAACACTGTTAGGAAAGCACAAGCTTTAAACAAAAAGGAAATGCAGATCACTGTGCTCCTCTTTATGGTAGATGATTATATATCATTTAGTGAAATTATCCTCTGTACGTACTCAACCCAACAAATGCAAATCTTTGCTTCAACACGATCAGAAATTCTTGCACAGGATTTAAAAAAATTTTTTGTAGTTTAATTCCAAATGGGATGGGGAAAATTTGTCCTGCATTTGGTCTCATGACTAAGGTGTAAGATATCAAAGTGTGTAATTTTTGATATTGTAATTAAACATAAAAATTCCTTTAGAAATTTTTAATGTATAATTCAATAATCACTGATAAGCCCAAGTGGTATTATTATACCTAATTTCTTTCTTTAGTTGCAAATAATAGAGAAAATTAGGTTAATATCATCAAAAAATTGTGGGCAGCCAGCCTGAAACTATTTTGATGTGTTAATGGGACTGTATATTATTTGCAAACATTTCAATTTTCCAGCATTTTTCAGTCCCAGCCTTCAAACTGACCATGCAGCACATGATAAGGGCTTGATATCCATTTGAGGGTTTGAATTTTCTTAAGTCACTGAAGGAAATCTTTCACCTTGCTATACTTTCTGTTCATTCAGCCATTTTGCAGCAGTCACACGAATCATCAATGAGATCCCCCTTGACTACCCTGACTTAGAAGATATGCCATAAGAGGGACACTGCTGTGCTTCAGCTGCAGAAATTTTCATTCCCTGGGATAAGATCATACCAAGTGTGGAGTAATACTCCTGAACCACACAAAGAATACATGTCATGTCAATAACACAAAATATCTGCCAAGCCCAATTATGTTTCACATAATTTGCACAGTCTGTACTGGCAGCAACAATGAGATCTCCAGTAAGACAAGCAGTGAAATCTAGAGAGATGATCAAACAACAGTGTTTGTATTAAGGTGGGAGGAACAGGTTTTCTGTGTTGCACACATCTTGGTTCTTGGAATTTGCTTATTTCCAAGCAAGCTGCTAGTTCACTTGTCAAACCTGAAATCGTAAGCACTTTTTATTTTCTCTTTGTAGTCCCCTACCATATTTACTACTGGAAATCCAACTTCCTCAGTAAGTGAGACAGAAATCATACTTAGAAATAACTCCTTCCCTCTGACGCTGTGATTTCTTTTTAGAACACTATTTTGCTCCGTGAAGAAATGAACTTCTGAGGGCGGGGGGTGAGTAGAAATAATAAAAATAATTTTAAAAAAATGTAACATTTTATCTTACTTAGCTTTAGTCATGTGGAAAATGAACATCTACTCCAGTCTAACTGTCTAAGGATGTATACATCTAATAAAGGCAAATGAGTCCCTCTGATTTCTTTTTGAAATGGCTATAGAGACAACCTACACATCTAGCTTAGACTAGAAAGCATTATATGGATTAATTTATAAGAAAAATTTCCAGTCCATGTAATCCTATTAGCTATTAAAAGAATGGCTAGAAATGCACAAAGTAAAGAATTAATTATTCATCATAAGCCCTGATTTCAGCATTTCCAGTACAGAATATTTGATTTTGTTACACTCATATATTCTTAATTGTGAAAAAACAATACTGCAAAAGATTGATATATTGTATACCAATGTGAACATTTGGATGCTCAAATACATATGTCAGTTCCTTTTTAACTCTGATTTTTAAAAATGTGCCAAAAACATTTGCCAGTTTTGGGAAGGATCTAATTTTTTCCCCTCTAGTCTATTAATGTGTAATGTTTAGTTCAACAAACAGGTAACATTTCATCAAAGATGACAGGATTTTTACATCCTCACAAACAATTGTCAGATTTATAAAGTTATTAAATAATTTTGATTTGTAGAACTGAAAATGCTATTGTCAATACATAATAGCTGCTTTATAAGAAATAACAAAAAATAGGCAACCAGCTTAATCAAAGTCTTTTTCACCTCCAGTTTCCTCCCCAGCTCCTGAAACATGCTTTAAAAAAATGTTGAAGAGTTCTAATCTATTTTTTCAGATAGGTTGACCCACATTTCAAAAAACAGAGAAATCCTGTTAACATGGACTACATCTCCAGCTGTGCTAAAAGGCACTTTGAAGACACATCACTAAGTGGACAAGCCAATATGAAAGAGGCACCTCACCAAAGGTGAGCTCCTTTCAGTCACTTTAAAAAAAAAAAAAAAGGTAATCCATCTTCAGAAGGAAGTATTCTAACAAAGCAGGCAAGAGTGATGCTCGATAAGAACTGCCATCAGCATGCACAAGATCAGCAGCTCACATTAATGTATATATTGCCAAGTTAATCATAGATTCGGACTAGTCAAAAATAAATGTAGTCCTGCAAATCTCTTCCTTCGGAATTTAAAAGGAGACTATATTTTATTAACACATACAAATATGAATTTTCATACACTATAATAGTTGTATAAAATGCCCAGCTCTTTATCTTAAACTGAATGCATACATAGGAACTGGCTGTGGGAAACTTCTCATGGAAAAATACACGTTAAATATATAAACTAAAGACTAATGCAGCCAGATGTATGCTCCCTTTAAACCCCTACATATGGGATGCCCAAGATTATTCTTGTGGAAGGCATTTCCAATAAATCACAGCAGTTTGTTTACATCTTGTCTAAATATTGCATGTTTTTGACTTGAGATTTATTTTGTATTTTCAAAAGCAGAAACAACAGTACAGTACACAGCCACATTGAATTGGCAGTGGGATACTTGCCAAGTAATTTAGGCACACCAATGCATAGGGACTGAAAGTTAAAAATAAAAAAAGAACAGTTATTCATTCCTTGTTTATATGGAGATAAGCAAACAAAAAAAAGCAATTCTGTAAGAAATAGATCATTGCAAATCCATGAAGAAATTAGCATGCTCACTCAGGAATTCCCTTCTGGCATTTAGCTAGCATGGCTGACTATACACAAACTCAAGGTTTTCCAGCTTACCAGTGCCCTTCAGTCAAATTCAATGTATTAATTTTTTATCTGAAAATGTTTGTTACGTTTGGTTCTTAGATATTCTGCCTACTGATCACCCTCCATAGAGGAATGTTTCTTAAAATCCATCGCGATTTTTTTCCATTCAAAGAAATGTACTTTACCTAAAAAAAAGTCTTTTATTTGTTGCCATAGGATACAAGAGATCACCTAATTCAATATAGTACTAATCTTATCTAAAATAAACATTTCTGCCTTTCCAATCAGAAACCCCTGTTGGCATCTAAAGTAAATTGTGTTCATATTTTTAGAAAAATTAATTTCTATTGACTAAACCTTGGAAGCTATGTTAGGACCTGTTCACTCTTTGAAGAAAGATACAACTATATTGAAGATGGTAACGATAAAATGTTTTGAATGCTCACTTGAATTTTGTTTTATAGCCACATCTACATGAGTGCACTAAATGCCTGACACGGAAACCAGCTGGCATGGTGCAGCTTGTCCCTAGGCTGGCAATTTGCTTTGCCATGATTACATTTCCTCTGCACACTGTATGGCACAGGCCCCAACAGGTAAGGATCCTACTGGCATTTTACTCCTACACCACTCGGCAGCATGTTATGCAATTCAGCCCCTTCTCTCTGTCTCACATGGCACATAGACCACACCTAGGGGATTTAAAGGGGCTTTTTACCCACATTCTCAGGTAAGGAGTTTCTGTTGAATGGTTCCTCCACCCTTCTTGTGTTATGCAGGGACACCAGACACCAGATTCCTGAAGGGTGGTTGTAGTCAGGTGGGGGTTGACCTCTTTCACCAGGCAGCAACTGACAGAAGGAGAGGGCACAGTTCCAAGCTGCATCAAGGGAAATATAGGTTGGATATCAGGAAAAAGTTCTTTTACAGAAAGGGTGATAAAGTGCTGGAATGGACTGCCTGGGGAGGTGGTGGAATCACCATCCCTGGATGTGTTTAAAAAATGACTGGATATGGCACTTGATGCCGTGATATAGTTGAGGTGATAGGGCATGGGTTGGACTCGATGATCTTGAAGGTCTCTTCCAACCCAGACATTCTGTGAATTCTGTGAATTATAGGTGTTCCCTTTCTTCTTTTTCTCCTTCCCATAGTCTCACAGTCTATGTTTCCTAACAGCAAAGACTGAAAACAAGCTTTATGCCCAGCAGAGCTCTCCCAGGGACTAATTTCTTTATCCAATCTGATGGCAGTGGAATCATGGAGAAATGCTCCTGTGGCAAAGAGCCTTCTGGCCTGCATTAGGAAAAGCATTTTCAGCAGGTTGAGGTGGTGTTTCATCACATCCTGTGAGGGAAGAGGTGGTCTTTCCCCCTGTTGAGATCACATTTAGTGTTCTGAGTCCAGGTCCAGGCTCTCCAACACAAGAGAGACATGGGCATCCTAAGCTGGTTGACTGAGGACTTAGAGCAATAGTCAAGACAAGAGAGCTGGAAGTGTTCAGTCTGGAGAGAAGGAGATTCGGGCACCCTATCAGTCTGCATACACACTTGATGAGGGGCAGCAAAGAATTTAAAGCCAGACTCTTCTGACAGGTGACAGGACAAGTGTCAACAGAGACAAACTGAAATAGATGAAATTGCACTTAAACGTAAGAACACTTTTACCACAAGGGTGGTCAAAGACTGAATGAGGTGCCTTGAGATGCTGTGGAGTCTCTCTGTCCTTTGAAAGCCTACAGGGCAGGGCCTTGAGCAATCTGCAGTATCTTACCCTGCTCTGAGCAGAAGGGATTGGACTGCGTGATTTGCAGAAGGCCTTTCCCACCTGCTAAAATTCTGTGTTTCTGTGATTCTGCAGTTTCAAGTACTCTGCAGAGCACTCCTTGGTGTCTCCCTCTGCAGCCAGATCTTCAAAAAGATTCCTCTGAGGGTTGGCAAATCTGTGGTGGTTCCAAAGGGGAAATCTGAAATTCTCAAACCCAGATGTTAAGCAATGAGGGGCTAGACATCAGAGCAAATCATAAAAGCAAATATGCTGATCTGTGTCAGTGTGTTAAAAGTGAACTCTAAAAAGTCATTTTTACTTAAAAAAAAAAACCAAAAAACCTTTCTCTGCAGTAATTTTTGAGTTCTTTTTCTCTGCCTGTCATTTTGCTGTTGGTAAACTGATAAACCTAGCCAAAGCAAAATCTGCCTGCCCAGTACCCTTAGCCACTACCCCTGCAGGCTAAAGTGGGGGTGACCAGCAAACATGAGCACGGCAAATATAAATGCACAAATGCAGTAGTTTGGACAGCAGTTTGTGCAGAGGGGCATATGGAAGGGAGCCAGCAGCAAATGAGGACAGCACAGGACTGCTCAATATGCTGTGATGTGCCACAGGGCACAAAACACAAGCCTCAACAACAGCAACCATCCCAGCACATCGGAGACTTCCCCTCAGAAAAAGCCTGAGCTGCAGGGCACCTAGAGGTCTCCCACTGAAACAAGTTAAAAAGGTGCACACGCCTGCATCTGTGCTCTGGCTGAGAAGCTGTGCTACCTAGCAAAAAAAAACTTCTGGAGGAGATGAACAGACTGTGCAGCACCAGGAGAAATGAAAATGAGGTTGACAGGATCGTTAAAGAGACCCTGCAGAGATATGAACCCAAATTTCAAGCTGTACAGAAGGAGGAACAACCAGAGACTGTGCTCATTCAGGTGGAAAATGGTGATTCCTGGGGTGGTGAAAGCTGGGAGCAAGTGAATTTTGGTAGCAGGTGGAAAGCTCCTTCTTCACCCAAAGCTGCAGCTGCAGAATGGGTTTAGTGTCTTTGTATCACACATAGAGGATAAACTTCTTCCTGGGTAGGAACCACGGTGGGCCAAGTCTCAACTACACACTTGTATCGGGAGAAAACAATGGGTGGTAGTTACGGGAGATTCCTGACTGTGGGAAATGGAAGTCCCCACCCACAACCTGACTTGCTGCCTGGCAATTGCTGCTTGACAGGGTCTTGGATCAGGAATGCTGTGGAGAGACCACTGGTACTGGTCCAACTCTTGAACTAAGCCTTTTGCTGCTCATCTATGTGGGCACCAATGATAATTCTGCAGTGATATCGGGGGACTGTTTGGTTCTGGACACAAGGGTCACAGGCATCAGGGTCCAGTTAGAGCTACCTGTGGACTGGTCACTGCCAGGAAGAGATGGACTGTGCCTGACTGAACACAGAAAAATCATCTCTACCAACAGGTTTGTGAAGCTCACAAGAAGAATTTTAGCTGGGAATAATAATGACAGAGGGAGATGAAAACACACAGTTAAGTGAGGGAACAGTTGATGAAGTTGAAAAGCAAAGGGTGGATAAAGACTGTTAAAAGAAACCTCAGGAACAGCAAACTGGGGGAAAAGGACACCAGTCTCAAATGTACATGCCCAAGTGCACGCTACCTGAGAAAGAAACAGGAGTAACTAGAGCAACTCATTAGGTGACACACTGCAATGCTGTGGGAGTAGCTGAGACATGGTGGAACAGCTCACATGACAGGGGTGCTGCAGTGGACGGATACTGACCCTTCAGGAAAGACAAGTGGGGAAGATGAGGGTCAGGGAGTCGCCCTCTGAAGAAGCAAGTCAAATGTACAGAGGTTTTGTACTGGATGGATGACAGGTGGATTGAAAGCTTTTTGGTCAGGATGAGACAAGAGGTCAATATGAGTAATATGGTGTGGTTGGAGTTTGTTACAGACCACATGGTCAAGGTGAGGAGTTTTTTTCTAAAGTACCAAAAGCAATTAGAATTCCTTTCACTCAGGCTAGGTTTTTTTAACCTTTCACCTCTTTCAGCCAGGAGGTGAAACATGCCAGTAGCAATTGCTTCCAATTCTAGATACCTCAGCTGCACTGAAACAGAAATAAATGTATTCTTTTTGCCTTCCAGACCTCAGTTACAGTTTTTTCAGAAAGTTGAACCTATTGTGACCATTCAAATTCCCACTCTGCTGGAGTATTTGTTTTCTGTTTGGTTTTTTTTCGGTAGAAATCAGACATTATTAAATTGATATGTATCTGGAGCTGTGAAGTGTTTTAGTTACCATTCAGCTTTGGTGAAACATTTTCACCCATGGCTTATTGCGAAATATAGTAAGGATCAAGACATTTATATTTAGGGATCTACATGCAGCTGCAGACATGTAAGGCAGAAATCTGAACTCCCATTATTCCCCACCTTCCTATTGTCCCTGCTCATTGCAGATGGATTGATATTGAATAGCTTTTCAAAGGTGCCCTCCAACTCAAACTATTCTATGATTCAATGAATATCATGGACAATGATATAGTTACAGTGAGTGTAACTAATTGCTAAAGAGGTTTAGTAACTCATCACCCACTGAGGCACTCTCATTCAGAGAAGTGAGATTAAGTTAGTTATCCCAGAACAAAAAAGTTTTCCAAATCATAGACATGGTTTCTGTTTCTGCTCCAGAAGAACATGCATCTTCAAGACCTCTGGCATATAGGCCAGCTCAGTGTAGATATCTCAGGTACTTTAGGATATGGCAATTGGCCCTAGAAGCATACAGTTGGTAACTGAATTGAGGCTTACATTTCCATTAATTATAATGAGACCTTTAATACCCACATATAGACACACAGATTTAGGAATCTTATTTTGGAGTTATTTCTTATCCTGTCTGTCAGGTTTCAATCCACTTTCCTGCTCATAAATTGCCATTATTTGAGTTATCCCACAGTATTCAGTGTTGACTCCAGGTAGATCTCTAGAATGAGATAGGTTTCACTAACTTGTTATTCTCATACATATATATATATATCCATATATCTATGTCTATATCTACCTATCTATCTATTTATCTAATCTATCTACCTACCTTCCTACCTATCTTCGTACCTATCTACGTACCTATCTATCCATTTAGACAAATTATCCCAAGAGTATCTGCTAGCTCCACAGCATTGATATGTCTCAGGTATACTAGATGCCTCTAAAAGCATCAAGCACCTGTGTATTGATAATTGAGTAGAACCCTTAGATATATAGATATATAAATCTCTGTAGATGTATGAATCTCAAAGAATCGGCTCCCATGGATTCATTTGGCTAAAAAAAACCTTTTTTTTTTTTTTTGTTATTTATTTTTACTTTAGGTGTTCTAGAACACCAAGTCATCTGCATAGAACTGCAGATTGGACACATTTATCTGGAGTAGAAAAGCTGGAGACCAGGCAGGGTATTCTATCAAGTCTGAAATTATTCTAGAGACTGATGTTTGAACAACTGAAGCCTACCTCCATGTTTGCTGTGAGTTGACTTTTTGTTCTCTGCCAGACACAAAAATGTTTTGCTTACTCAATTTTATCATACTTTAGCCTACATACTGAAAATATAGGTACAAATTAGGTTTTGAAAAGAAACAGAATGCAGCCTATGGTGGTTAATAAACTGGATCATGTAATCTGTAGATTACAAATGTGTTTTGTCAAAGGCAGAAATTAATCTGTTTCCATGTTCAAGAGTGGAAGCAGGACTTGGGCAAACAAGAAAGGAGAAAAGGGACGAAAACTAAGGTTTTGGACTTTGAAGTATCTCTTACTCTTTGTTGTAAAATCTATATTATTAATTTTTCTACTTCTGGATCTTATGATTGTTATCTAACATCTCATCTGTTCATTTTAATAAAGTTATTGTATCACTCTTTTCAGATCCCTTAGAAATAGTCAGAATTTGTTAAGATGGTTTTTACTTTGATTCTTGTTAAGGTATCCATAATATTAAGATATAGCACATCAACTGGATTTTTTGGTGGTAGAGATTATGGACAGTATCTTTATTTACAATTGTCAATAAAAGATAACTCAAAGTATCCTAAATTCAGATGTAGATGTTGTTAGTGGCTGATATTTACTGCATGCTGCCGAACACTTACACAAAATAGCTGTAAGAATAGGATCAATATTTCAATTCTTCAGACAACTACTGTTGAAGGTCTTAAATGTTAAAAAGGCACCATTTTATCTTGTAGGCAATTCGGTATAAGGCTTTTTATCAAGCACACAGTCATTTTTCAAGCTGCAGAATATGAAACAGGTTTTTTTATGTAAAAAGTATGCATTCCTCCAGAAAAGGAACTCAATTTATAGCTTTAGAAACAGTTTATGACAACTGTGAGTACGCCCTTGGAATTATTATGCAAGAAAAAAAAAATAAAGTACAGGTTAATTGTAACAAAATTATTTTCTAACAAACAAAAATACATATCCACAACGAGAATGTTTGCATAATTGAAACACCTCAAGTTGTTAGCAATGAAAGGGAATCTAGTTCTCCAGGCTGTGACTTTTAATAAAATCTGGGTTAAATTATTATTATTCCATATTTCTGATATCTATAAAGGTCCAATTTTTTATATGTATTCCTTTCATTAAAATAGAAATGTTATATACCTCTCTTCAAATAGGAATAATTCAATTCTGGAAGTGATTTTCTCTGCTAATACTAGAGAAATTATAGGCAGCTAGCATAAAGAGTTTAAGTCACAGAGGAATCTTATTGTAAAGGTAAATATTGAAAAAATATTTTTTATAAATAGTACTTTGAAAGAAACAAAATGTTTTCTATTTTTTATGTCAGAATTGAATCTCATTTCAAAGTTTCCCTTTGAACCGTTGTTCAAAAGCAATTTGATACATTGTTACTTCTGTTTGCATTTTTAGAAAATAAGGAACTGTTCATGCATTTTCCATTTATTTTGCAAACCTCAGGAGTTTGGCAGTGTGTGAAACAGGAAGATAAGTGACAGCACTTGAGATGCTAGAACCTAATGTACCACAGAACTGAGAGCAGGCAATATTGATAAAGACAGGGCAAAACAAATAGCTACAGTGAAGAAAAAGTGTAAGAAGGCAATGTAATTTCTGCTCTAATTAGTGAATCACTTCTATTTAATTAAAAATAAATGGTTATTTTACTTTTAGAACTAAAGGTAAATTTAGTGATGAAATTTAAAGGGTTTGTGTATTTTAAAGGGTAGGTATGTATAAAAATTGAGTTACTATCAAATAAAATGTTTTCCAGAGCCTAAAACCTCTAAATGAGCCTGCTCAGAAATTTAGGTAAGCTTCCATCATTGATTAATCTCCAAGTAAAGCGGAGAGGTTGTGGTACACCTCAAAGCAGTTTATGTCTTTTTACTTTGTTTTAATGGTTGAGGTTTTAAACTGTGATTATCTGAACAGCAAAAAGCATACTTTTGAAAATTCATGAAGTGAAAAGATAAAAAGAGGGAAACAGCTCCAGTAACATATTAAGTGATACTGTTGTGACATTCCTTGACACCTTATAACTGTGACATGCTAGAAGTGGTTCTTTACAAACAGTGAGTAGCTGACCCATGCTGCTCTTACATATCTACTGCGCTGGCTATGTCATACAGGCACAAAACTGGTGTATGGATTTCCTTCTAAATTATTGTGTTCTTAGTACTGGACATATCTACAAACACTTTCAGCCTTATTGTCTAAGGTACCAAGAACAGTTAGAATTTCTTTCACTCAGGCTATTTTGTATCTCAGTGCCAGCTCCATTAATATTATCAGGTATATCACTAGAAGCCCTATAGAATTTTCCACTCTTTCAAATGCTGCAGGATTTCCATCTGTCCAATAGACTTCTCTATTTACATTCTTGGATAAATAAAGGAGTCCAGTCTATTTTCTTTAACAAAGGCCAGGAATCATTTGCTGTGCAATTGTTAGACTCAACTGAAGTGTAACTAAATCTTCTCCTCAATGATCTCTCACCACATGTTCTCTACCTATCATTCTCTATGTTATTTACTATATTGTAGCTTTAATTCAGGCATTTCTTACATCCAGATGGCTTGTTATCCTGGTATTAAGAACCTTTGTAAGAAACTAAACTTGGGGTTTCAGTGCTAAGGTGTATGAAATAGTCTTCTTCTTGCTAGATGCTTTGGCATACACATACTTCAGGTTGCTATTTCAAAACATCTGTCATCATATCTTGAAGTTTCTCACACAAAGGTCACATTTCATGTACGTGAGTGACAACATAAACCAGGAATTTTCTGAAAAAAATATAAAAGGAAATCTTCCAAATAAAATATTAAAAAATATACATGTATTTGAATAAAATTTCCTATTTTTTAAGTAGTAAGAATAGGAAATATGTAACTGGATGTAGTTTGCTTTATATTAATTTTCTTTATTTCTGTATCTTTCTAGAAATACCATAACACAGCAGAATGGTACCAGAGCTTGCTATTTATCTGCAAGTGCTTCCCCACAAAATAATTACTGTTTGAAGCCTACTGTACACTCAGGATAAATAAAAGGATTCACAGAAGAGCAGGTCCATTAACTAAATATCTATGAGAAAGTATCACATTTTGGCATGCAGAAAACAATCCCAAAAAAAGTACTGATCACGGGTTCTCAATATCTTGTTTGAAGATAATTTTCCCCTATATTTTCACTTCAGCCATGGGATTAATGAACAGCAAGAGAATGCTAGATAAAATAATTTTTAAAAGGTGCTATTAAACACCCTTTACAAAAAGGTTACAAAAAAGATGACCATAAAATATACACTTAATTTGTAGACTCTTTGGTGCAATTAGAAAAGGGACAGTATATTTAGGACGGTGATTAAATGTAGTTTTTCAATGATCACATCTTTAAAAAATGACAAAAAATTCAAGTCCACTTCTGCACTGGATCTGGCTCTGAAGGAATTTATTTTTTTCATGGCAGATCATATGGCTGGTTTAGATTTATGGCCACATCAGTGTTGATAGCATACCAAAGTTTTAGCTACTGTTGAACAGTGCCTGTATGTGCTTAAGGTCTCACTCTGTCCCCATAAAGGAGGCTGGGGGTGGGCAAGAAGCTGGGCAGGAACACAGATGGGCCAGCTGACCCTAACTGACCAAAAAGGTATCTCACGGCACATAACATCATGCCCGTCAATAAAATCAGGGGGATTAAGCAGGCAACTGTGTGGGGACTTCCTGTCAGCTCAGGCCAACCATCACAATTAGCATTTAGGCAAAATATAAATTTCACCAATACTCATACGTATGCAGCTTTAATAGAAAGGTGTGAGACTCATGTATGCTAACACAAGGTTCTATCTACATCTGTGGTTTGCATTACTCATATTTCACCTGAACTGAGTTGCTCTATTCTCTGAAAAGTTCACAATTTTATAGGTAGTGATGTCTCCTCTATTGTTTTGTAGAATTTCCATTTTCTTAGATGTGTCATATTGAAATATGCTCCCTTTCCTGCATTGCCTTTTATATAACTGTGTTGCCTAGGGGCCCTTGTCACAGTCTAAGTCTCCCTTGAGCAGTACAAACACTGAACAAAAAGGTGAACTTATCCCACGGACATTTCACAAGGTAAATATAAAAGAAGACACAGACTGATACAAGAAGTCTCATTCAGAATACAAAGAAGCAGTGAGAAGGTATTAGTCATGATGTTAGGCATTTGCTTTGGTGAATAAACTCAGTTTTTTAACACTTAACAGTATAAAGGTTAAGAACAAACCAACACGATTGTGATACTGCTTTTCAGGCATTTATCAAAATGGGAAGTAGGACAAGAAGGATCAAAGAGGTAAAAGAGATTCAATTATTTAGTACAGGTCATAAAGTCCTTATTGTAGCATAGTTATAAATAAGTGCAGAAAATTTAAATCAATGACTGTGACTGGCTCAATAATTTGGAGCTTTTTGAAACAAGAAGTCATTTTATAGAGAGGGACTAGCATGAAAAGGCCAATGGCCACACACTGCCCTCCCCCCACCCCCAACAAAAACTTTAAAACCAAAATTCTTTTTGGAATACTGAAGTTAAAAAAAAAAAAAGTGATTAATTTTTATCTCAAAACTGGCTAAAATATTTATAGAAAATATTAAATTTATTAAATTATGCCTAAAAATATCAGGCAGGTCAGGTGCTGGACAAACAGCACAAACCCAGGTGTGTGCATGTGTGACAAGAAGGATGCAGTTTGTTTGATTTTTTCTTTAATTCCATGATAGTTCTAATCTTTTATATGCATGGGCTTTAAAAAATTATTTGCTTTTCTGATACAAATAATTTTTTGCATGCTTATGAGATAAACATGAGAAATTTCCAGTTGCAAATGTCAAAAAGGAAATGCAAGTGAAATATCTAAACTGTGAAATATGGAACATGATTTTAATTAAACAAGTGCCACTGTCATACTGCTCACAATTGCCAGACAATTTTATAATGGCAAAAATACAAAAAGTCAGGATTATGATTGAAAGGGGACCTTTATTATCTAACTCTTTTACCAGGATATGTCACATCAAAAACATTGCCATCACACTCTCTAAATGTATTCTGAAGAGACAAAAAATAAAAGAAAAAAAAATTCAGCTTCAGTCTTATCTGTGGATTTCACCCTTATATGAATATTTTTCACACAGTATGACTTAGTAAAAGATCAATCTAAAAGCCAAATGTTGCTAGGAATTACGTCTCTTTTTTTTACTTTTAAAGCTGGTAAGGCTTTATAATTCTGCAAACAAGCTGCAAAGGATTATGAAGCAACATAGAAAAATTTATATAGATTTTCTTTAAATCAGGATCACACCAGTGGATTAAAAAAAAAATTCTAATATTTGAAAGAAAGAAAAAAAACCACATGTATGTCAACTGCTCAGTGTGCTTGTGTGTTGTTTAGTGGTTGTTAAAGTATTTTGTATAAGTTTCCTATTAATTAGACTTACATACAGCCCATTTTTAAATCTATAAATTGATTATGATTTAGCACTTAATATTTTTTTACTTGAATAGAACAATAATGCTAAGTTCAAATTGTAAAATAGTTCCATGCTATCCAATAGGTAATTACAACCTGAGAAAAATAATTTTTGGATACTATTGGTATAGACATGCTTTCACATGCACACAAACACACACAAATTCACACACAGATATCTTTGTTGTGTGTATAGTACTTTCACTTGACTACAATATAAGGGACTTTAATACTGTCAGGGGTTTTTTGTTTGTTTTAGTTTTGCAGGCCCTTATCCTAAAAGATACATTGAAAAGTTTTAGAATACCTCACTGGAGTAAAGCTTTTCCCAGGACACATACTTTGGAAGACCTTTTCCATTGTGGGTAAATTTAACCATAAAAGTCCATCTTCACATTACCTTGTGCTAATAATGGCTTTAGTTTAAGTGATTCAGAGAAGCATGAATTTTCAACTCTGTTATTTCAAATATGGGAGTACATGAAGCAATTAGAAATCATGAAAAATCAGAAGAGCAATAAAGTTCATATATTCACCACAAGAAAAAATATTACATTTTTACATTATTTTTTCCAAGGTAATTTTAATTCTGGAACTTAAATCATACAAAACAGATGATTTTAAGGTGGTGAGTGTATCTGGAAGAGGTAATGCACTCCACATTTTTTATCCCATTATCACAGTGACTGAGAAAATGTTGGAAGCTAATATAATGCATCACATCCCTCTCATCTAGCCCTGACCGCATAAGCTTGTGGCAGATGGATTACAGCACATGCCCATTGTGAATGTTCCTAATGTTCTCAGTTCTCACAGGCAGCTGAGACCTGAGGTAGAACTGATCTGTTTCCTATTATTATTAATAAATGAGACAGATTAGTAGAGGTTATACAAGTCTGGGAATAGTATAGGAAGTGTATATTCCCCATGAATTTGCATGTTTTAAAGACTAAAACATGATATAATATTTGAAAACTGTTAATTAACAGTATCAATGGGAAAATAATGTCATGGGGAAAAGATATTATAGCTGCTGACAAACAGATTTGTCCCTTTGGAGCACTGAAGACAATTTTTGACTGGTAGGAGAAAATGCTTTTGCTATAGTAGACAACAAATGGTTAGGATAGTAAAACCCATTACAGTGTAAAGTCACAATATCTTTCTTTTTTTTTTTACAACTTTCTTTTTGCTCAGAAGAAAATTAATTTCTTACACTGGTATGTGTTTTGATTAATTTTTTCTGGAGTCTGAATAGTTGGAAACAAAGCATGAATTTCATTACAACCTCTTTTTTTTTTACCTTTTTAATAAAGGTAGATTGTCAGTACTTAGATTTTCAGAATCCTACCATGGATAGGTTTTATAGAAAATTTCAATTCATAATAGATTCACAAGTAGGGCCCCAGTCTAAAATTCTCAGCATCCAAGTGTTCCTAATATGACGCAATCTGGACGATATAAAAATAATAAAAATAAAAAAGCCTTGCAAACATCAGCCCTGATCCTGTTGAATTGTTGATGCAGTGGGGTTGTTCTACTTGTGAAATATTTACTTCAAAAGTCAGGCTAAGAAAAAGAAGACAATGAAAGTGCTCTTGAAGTACTAGTGACGTACGACTTTGGTAATGTAGCAGCTAGCGTATAGAGACAGGATGGACATGTGTCTTGGATTAAGTGAAGTTGAATTTAAATATTAGGTTTTTCATCCTATGGATAGAAAAGAAAGACCTGCATTTCAAGTTACTGTTTAACATTTGCATTATTTATGCTTTCCTCTCAAGTACAAGTTTTCATTACCTTCAAATACAAGTTTTCATTACCTTCAAATACAGCATTAATTTAACATAAAATGTTATCATTTGTTGAAATGACACTTACTTATCAGTAGTTTTGATTCACCACAGTTTAACTTCCTTGGTGTTTTAATCATTTGGTACAGTTTTACACATACCCAAATTTAGATAACTGTAAATTGGGACTCAGGTTTCTATTCTATTTACACAATGAAAATGTAATTTCTGCTGCTTAGAAGGATGCTGGAAATCCATTCTTCAATTGTGAAAGT
The DNA here is from genome assembly GCF_000738735.6 of Corvus cornix cornix. Lineage (NCBI taxonomy): Eukaryota > Metazoa > Chordata > Aves > Passeriformes > Corvidae > Corvus > Corvus cornix. The sequence goes on from NC_046332.1 coordinate 72,440,860, forward strand.
GCTAAGGAATCTTGGATTTGTAGCTAGAACTTTTAATCTGTTTCAAACACAAGCTCCTGAAGGACAGGGGATATCTATGCAGTCCATGTGTAGGTTTTAGACAACTTCCAAACCTTGAGCAGTGCTTAAGGTTTCTTCACTATAACTGTTTTTCAGAACATGAAAATCAAGTAATTGAAGTCCTATTAAGAAATATCAAGGTGAGTTCAAGAATGAGAGCAAATATCTACCACTGAATTCAATATCTTTATTTTTACTGGGCTTAAAAATGATGTGTTTACCATCATGAGTTTTCCTATTTACCCCATGAATACTGATATTGACACAGAGCAGGAAGTATTCATCTTCGCTATCTGCAACCATCTAAAAAAATAGTTCTTTGAATTTGAAGTACCTATCTTGACAATCAAGTAAAGATAGACACTTTAAAATGTAGTCTGTGAAAAAGAAAGATGCTTGAGGCTACTATATTTTTAACTTGCGCGACTTGGTTAAACCACAACACACTTCTCTTCAGAAACACATTATATTATTTTACTATAAAATTCATCTTTCTAAATCAATAAATCAAATAAATTACTTTTTCAGTGTTTCTAGTGCTATTTCTAGGAAACTGAAGGACTAAAATGATGACTAAAAGTATTTGAAAAGTTTGTCTCTAGGTGCTTTACTGAAACCTCCTTTCTATAAAAGTTTACAGGTGTAAACAAAGTCCTTATATGTATAGCTTTAAGAAAGATTGTATCATTTACTATACAGTAATATTTTCATCTTTGTGCCTTCTAATTAACAGTTGCATAATGTGAACATTTCTAGGGTGTTAGATAAAGAGAATAAACATGCATTTCATTGAATATTTTGATTTATGGACTAACCCTTATATAAAAATGTCAACATACATGAATGACTGTAATTAAAACATAAAGTCTATTTCAGGTTTCTGGCAATCAAGCATGCATACTCAAGCCTTACTTCTGTGGTCTGAGATTTCTGTGTTATAATTTTAGCTCTGTATTACACTACTGGTTTTTGGTTTGGTTTTTTTTGAATATAATATTTGTGAAAGCTCTTAGAGTCATAATACTGGAAAATTAATCTTTCCAACAACATAACAGATAGAGCAGGGGCAGTGATGGACTACAGTCTTCAACATGTGGTCTGAGTCACTTTATGTCCTTCTTACAAGTTCAAGGGCAGCTGTTATATGCTGCTGTTAAATAAATGACACTACGTAGAGGAGTGAAACCACAAAAGTAATACCATTTTCTTTCATTGATAAGGTCTGATTTAGTGATCTTCTGAAACATTACTCCTAAAGAATTAAACATAAACACACAGATCAATATTCTCACATCTGTTTATACAATGTAAAAATAAATAAACAAGCAAAAAACAAACAAAAAAATCCCAGAATCTTTGGCAACAAAAACATAGTACTTTCATATACCAAGGAAACAGATTTGTACCAAAAATTCTTAATATTAATAAAACAGTGTTGAGGTAAAAATATAATAAAAATAAGCAGAATGTAACAAAAGTTTAGAAACCTGTTGTTTCTTTATATTTTAGGTGACATTCTCTTGCACCTAGTAAACTAAAAAAAGAATAAGAAATATGACAAGATAAATCATGGTCCTTTGTACTTTAAGATCCTATCATTATAAAAGGTACAATAAAGAAATTTGGAATGTTCAGCATTTTCCTGGTCTTTTCTGGCATACAAAAATGAGACCGGATATTTTGTCTGAAGGAGCAGTCCACATTCAGAACAAAAGGTAACAAATAGAAAAGCTCTAAGTACATTAAAAATCATTTTAAATTTAAACATTTGAGAAGTCATTTTAATGACCAGGAGCTCATATTCTTTAAAAACTGAGCAGTCCTTTAATTGCTGTTTTAGTTTTACCATCATTAATAAAAAGGGAAGTGTGAGTGGAACTGTAAAACCTTCAGAAAAAAAAGTTGAAGCAAACATGCTGCCAACGAAAAGAATAAAAAAAACAAACAAAAAAACCAAACAAACAAACAAGCAAACAAAATTTGAAAGACAGAATAAAAGAATAAAGTTTCCCAAACTCAGCCTGGGGACAGTTTAATTCAAATCAATGAGATCTTTAAAAATGAAGAAAAATATCAAAGAATAAATTAATAAATAAGAGCCTGCACATTCAATTGAGCTTAAGAGGGCCTGAAAATCTTTGATGTTGTTTCTGAAAGAAATTATTGGATTTATTAACAGTGGCAGTCGAGCCACATGGGAATCACTCCATAAACACAAACATTCATCAAAGAATCTGCCGCATTATCCCTGAAATGGGCTTGATCATTTGGGGGCTTGTTCTGTAAGTATTTCTTCAAATATTTGATCATTTAAGATACTGAAATTAGTGTCAGTAACACTCATGCATTTAAGGATGCCTGCATTTCTTTCCTCATTTGAATAGGTGCTAATTGGTCCCACTTCTTTCTTAAATTAAATTATAAACTTAAATTATACTGCCAGGTGCATGAACTCTCCTGGCTATTTCTTTGCACCTGCAAGCCAAGGGCCAGTATTTTGTTCTGGAGGAGACAGGCTGCATCCATGTTACAAATCATTTGACACTGGGTCCCAATCCAAACCCTGCATGGTGTGCTATAGCTCTAAGATGCAATTACAATATTTTGTAGGTTTCATTCACTGCAGAATGTCTGAAATAATAGTACTGAGCAAACGCAAGGGTTGTTTTTGCAACAGAAAATTAAGGACATACCTCCTATGACAAAGAGTGTTGTATAAGGGTGCTGGGATGACTAGAAGGGCACTGGAGGATTGTATAGGTTTAAAGAAGATAAGTATGTAGAGTTCCAGTCATATATTCATACTGAAGTGTTTTTGGTGTTGGTTTTATTTGGGTTTTTTTATTTTTTTTTTTTAACTAGAAACCTGCTCTTTAGCTTAAAAATGTAGTCTGTGAATAAACTAATGCTCACAGAGTATGAAAGATAAGGTGATCTGGGGATGGCCAGTTAAGGTCTTTGGCGGCACAAATAGATCTTTGGATTTGAGTTCTTTGCCATAAGCATGTATTTGTTGCATTATTTAGGAACTAAACCTTTCAACAAACGGTTCCTAAATGTTCAAAAGCATCAGGCAATGTATGATCTCAAACACTATTATATACAAAGTTTGTCTACTTTGAATATTGGCCAAAGAAGAACCTTTCTTATTTGATTTTCAATTTGTAATGAATTAAGGCTTCCTATAAACCAGTAAAATGTCCTTTTAAATTTGCAGTGCGAAAGATCTGGTACTGTGACCTTGGATCTGCTCCAGTTATTTAATTAAATTTTCAGATCACTGGAAAGAGTCTAGGAAAAGTACCAGTTCTGTAGCTTTTTGTTAGAGCTCTTAGTCATGTGCTGGGAAACAGGTTCATGTCTTCATCCAGCTGGTGCTCAGCTGGTCATAAACTGCAGAACAAGTTCAACAAGAATACACAGAGAGAGAGACATGTCTAAGAAAACAGATGAGCCTGTTCCTGGACTGTATTCTTGAACAGCATGTGCCAAGCTGGTTCAGTTTCATATTTTAAACCAAGACAGATAGAGGGCTAGAGATACGGGGATAAACCTGACATTGTAGTAGCTTGCCACTCATTTATAACAAAATAAACAGGCTTCTTAAATGCAGCTTTTTGTTTGTTTCCATTAAAAACTACCTCAGAATTACAGTTGTTGAAAATAGATGAGATTCTCATTAGCAAAGAGAAGGATGTAACTGAAAAGACACCTCTTTTCCAGGGTCAATTTTTTGGTGTCTTCTTTGCAAATTGGGGAAATCTGTATAGAGATTATGTCTTCCTAAAATAATACCAGGCTGTTTTTTTCATTATGGTCTGTGTCACAAAGTGTAGCAGAGAGTTTCTTGTAGAGGAGTATGATATTATTGACTTGCACAAGGGAAAATAGTCTACGTGCGCTGTCAACATTAATTGTCTAAACAACAAAATTATTTATATTCCTTTGCATTGCTGAAATGTTACTGTCTTTCAACTTCCCCTAGAGATTCTTTTCTTTCAAAATAATTAGATTTCTCTCCAATTTTTTTTCATCTAATCTTGACTTTACTATTAATAAATAAAGACATCGGATGCAAATTCTGCTGAAAAAAACTGAATACATCAGCAAAAATGGGCATCTTCACATTAAAATTGGATAGGTGATTGCCCAGACACATGATGAAGTAAACAAGCTTGCAAAGACTGGTATAAAAATAGGTCCACATAGATCTTGTTATATACAAGTAAATAAGTCTGCCATTAATAGTCATAAAAACATGAGCTTTGTATTGACCTGACAGTGCAGGCACTCAGGGCTTCCCTGAGCTTGCCTTGGCCTACTCTGGCAACTGATATTAGTGTTTATAATAATATAAGTGTATTATTAATGTGACTTTTCTATATTGATTAGGACTGTAAAGGATAATGTTATTGTAACAGGATTTATAATAAGTGATGCATTTTTATTATTCTGTTAAAATATTTATTGGGCTGTCAATAAATTTTTAGCTCCATATAAATGGTGTGTTCTTTTCCCCCAGAAATAGATTTTGAGGTAACTTTGCAATAAATACTCATTGGCCCTTTTGAAAAGTTATTTCATTTAGTGGACTTTCATTAAAGTGGACATCCAAAAAGCATTCAGGTTCAGCCATGATATTCTGCTTGGAGGGTTTCTTCGCACTGTACTGCACCTTCTCATCTAGAATGGATATTACACCTCATTCAACATCAGTGTCAGAAGTTTTACTGCACCCCTTCTTAAAAAAAAGAAAATAATAAGTGCTACCAGCCCTTCAACAGTCATGAATCATGACAGCTTCTTAGATTTCAATTATATGATATATTGCATTTAAATTCCTAATATTGCTGTACTGTGTATCAGAAAAACATATTATCAACTATTTTAATATTAGTGTACTTGATGACCTAGAAGGTAAAGATATTTTATTATTCCTCTATTACAGATGGGTAATTAATGTGCAGAAACACTAGGGTGGGCTTACAGGGTAAAGTGTGTGAAATGAGATGAACTTCTTATCAAGTCTGCATTCCATTGCCTTTTCAGTGTGTCATCAAACATATATGCAGAAATCAAAAATACATACTCATTAAAACTACATCTTATTGCTAGCATGCATGGTAATACTTGTTCAATTAAATATTTGATTAAAAATTGTTCATAAAATATTTGTTTTAATTTCAATGTTTTCCAGATCCCTTTCATTCAGGGAGCTTCTTTAAGTGCATGTACTTCACTTTAAATGAGAACAAACATCATTGAAACAAAAACCTTTTCAGAATACACACTTTAGTATTTGTTTTTTAAGATTATAGGAAGAAATTTAGCAGAGATTAAAAGTCTGAAACCTGAATTTTGTGCATGGTGCTGAAAGGTCACAGAACAAGAGGAATCTTCTAAAATATTTTGAATAGTTAATAAGCAATGCTTCTTTTGAGCAAAGATCTGTTGGTTTTTTGGGGTTTTTTTTTCAGTTTTAGATTCTCTAGATATGGAAAGAGTCCAGTAGAAAAAGACATTTGATCCAGAGATGTACCGTGCATTTATGATTTAAGTTCAAGCAACTAAATCATGTCATTAAATTCTGCTAAATTGTTTGACTTTACCTTATTTTGTATGCCAGTGTGTTACTAACATTTGCACTGTTGTATGAAGAAATACATTAAAACTTGTAGCAAACATACAAAAGAATTCTTACAGACTTGTCCTTGTGTTGACATAAATAGCCACAGAACAATACCAGGCTATTATACACTGTTAGATAAAGTTTAATTTTGGTTTTAGACGTTAGTACTACTGAAATGCTAATTTCTATATTCTGTGTTCATAAATTTGTTTCAAGCAAATAATTCACCACTAGAATTTATTCCTATGAAAATATCAAAGAATCACAGAATGGCTTGAAAGAGACCCCAAAGATTATCCATTTACAATCCTCCTGCCATGGACAGGGATGCCAGTAACTAGAACAGTTTCCTCAAGGCCCTATCCAACCTGGCCTTCCACTTCCAACACTTCCAAGAATGGGGCATCCTCAACTTCTCTAGGAAATTTGTTCCAGTGATTTACCCCACTCTGAGTAAAGAATTTCCTCCTAATATCTAATCTAAACCTGCTGACTTTAAGTTTCAAACTAATCCCTAGTCCTGTCACTATGCATACCACGCTTACCATGAAGCAGCAAAATATTCTGATTGGGAATATGGCAAACTGTAGATCAGACCACATTTCAATGGTTATCATCAGCAGATCATGCACACTGTCAGGGGCCTTGAATACCTGACATATCATGCAGGCACTGGAGGCTCAAAATAATCTAATACTTTCCTAATCTAATACCACTGTTTGAAAAAGCTGCTAAGATAGTGTCAGCAAACTCTTCTTGGTAGTAGCAGATGATATAATGATGGATAATATCTGCAGATTCCAGCTTCGGATGTTTGGACAGAGGAAAGAGACTTTTGCACTAGGAGTTTGTATGAAATCTGAACATGTTGTCCAAAGAAGCTGCAGAACATTGATGCTTGGAGATTTTCAGGAGCCAACTAGACAAAGCTAAAGCTGTGATGCTCCTGTGATAACAGTAGTCCCTATATGAGTGGCAGGTTGTCCTACATTACCTATATTTCTATAATTCTTTATGAACAAAACAAAGCAAACAAAAAAAAATCTGACAAAAAAAAACCCCAAACAAGAAAACAAGGCCCCCCAAAAACCCCAAACCAACCAACCAACAACAAAAAAACCCCCTAAAAACAAACAACAAAAAGAAAGACTCAGACATCTACCAGTTTCCTTTTTTTTTCATTGACAGAATCACAAATAATAAGCAGATGCTTGAAAACTGTCTGAAATTAACAAAGTCTTAATGTTTCTTAGAACAGAAGTTTGTTAGTCTGGATTTCATTATGGGGAAAGATTTATTATTTTATTGTTCATAGAAGAACAAGAATAGCAATTGAATCATTAAGCAGAGAGACATGACCAGAACTGGGCATGAGTACTGTTTCACTTTTTTTAGTGAAAACTTTTCTGCTTTCAGAAACCCAGGCATTTCATGAGACTTAAAAATTAAGAACAGTTCCACCTTTCTGACAGGATCACTGACTTTACTAAGCAAAAATTTACATTAGGCCAACCATTCATCCCCTAAATCTAGAATTAAGATGCACATACTAATGTGTATTAATGGTGGGTGTTTTAATGAGCTTTGAATTCAGCTTCACTCACTGCAGGAAAAAGGCAAATGAATTTTTCATCCGTACATTTATAGATTCTGTTTTCTGTATTTTGTCATGAGAAGGGGAAATAATTTTCTGTTTCTTTTCTAAAATTAAAAACCTTCTGAAGCTGCACATTGCTGCTTTCATGCTTGAAAAAACTTTTTCAGTTTTCAGACATCATCTTTCGGAAATTTTTCTGTTTGATAAACCTTATGGCATAAGAATGACTTGTACAGTTTTAGTTTTCCTCCTCTCAAGTTGCCCTTGTTTCTGTTAATAAATTTCTTTTTTCTTGTGACAAACAGTTTAAATCACATCAGTAAGATAGTCTTACCACACAACTTTATTCCTAAAAGTGCAAAAGAAAGCTACTTAACAATCAAATAATGCAATTTTATCCTTTTGTCCCAGCTATATCATATTAAATGATATATAAAAGATGCTTTATAACTACAGATTTATTTAATGCATCTGGTAATTGATAATATTTATTGGGCAATCAAATTCTGTATGCAAAATTACATTGCCAGAAAAAATAATTATTTTTAACTACCATCACATCTCCACCATATCCTAGCTAAACTCATAAATTAATGTAGGACCCCATGGACACACTATTGCAGTTATGGGACAGGGTAAAACATTGTTCCCTTGCCACAAAAATTGCATTTCTTAGTATCTGTAGGACATGCATTCTGCTTAGGCTGCTTTCAGCTTCATCTCTTTGGAGAACAGTTTCATATGGCATGAAAACTATCCTGGAAATTGCCACGTGTCAGGAGACTATCCAGTTTGTGTGGTTGCATCTTCTCCAGCAGCTGGCATTCCCTGCAGTTAACAGCAGCATTTATAATACATTTCTTGACAGTCACATCACAAAACATTTACAATATCTTCAAGCTTTCAATCTGTCATCCCAAATTCTGGCTATTAAAAAAAAAAAAAAAAAGGAAAACTGAAAGCTATGCAGCTTTCTGCTGTTTAATGTACTTCAGCATTTCAGAATAGTCAAGTGATCTAGCATTCTTCTATCCCTTTCCATTTAAATCACAGCCCTTGTTAAATCTTCTGTAATGTTCATTCAGATGTATCAGAACCACCTTGACTGTCTTCTTCCTCACTTCCTATCTTTTTATAGATTAAACAGCCTCATAACTGGAACTCAGTCATTATTTAGAAATGATCATTAGTAGAGTGACTGGAAATCCAAGTCACAGGTTTTAAGGACTTATTCATTAAATCAATCTTTTCTTCTTTCTAGACTGATTTCTAGAAAATTTGAATCAAAAGTGTATGGCCCAATTTAAATCCCTGCAAACACTTTGCCATACTATAAGAATCTAGACATTTATAAGACTTATTTTGCATTGATTCCTAGATCCTGAGGGAAGCTCCCAGGAGGCTCTAACAAGCCAACCATGTACCAAATGCAATGTCTACAATTCTAGCCACCATTTCCAAGTTTTACCATGTGATCTTGAAGGAATGGACAAATGGTAGAGCTTGGCACATGAAAAAATTAATCATTCTTCATAACAGAACATCTCTATCTGAAAAGATGATATAATTGTCATTATCTATGATCACAGCTCACAGGATTCTTTTCTAAAGCTGATTCCATGTAATCAGCATGCTATTCATCACTATATATTCCTCAACATATAATCTTTGAATAATTGCCATTCATTTTTCCTGCAAAAATAAAGTGCTCTTGAATTAACAGCAGCCAGCAATAGAGTTGAGTTTATTAATTTGATGGAGAAAATTCTATCATCTGTACTATTTTAGAGAACGATGACTCTATACTATCTCTTTGGTACTCAGAATAACATCTGATGATATCTGAACCCAGAACTTTCTTCACCTAAGAAAAATTTGTCAGTAGTCTTAATAGGAGATATAATTTTAAAATATTGTTTAGGAGTTTAAAATCATTGGGAAGTTGCCTCTCTTTAGGATAAGTCTAGGGTTTTAGCACTTAAAAAGAATTGAGCAATATAAGTGCTAGTTGTTTCATGCCATCTCAAACTGATCGAAAACAAAGTCACAAAGGTCTAGCTGTGTCCAAATATATTAATCAATGGATCTCAGCATGAGCTGTCACAATCTGTTATTTTGTGTCTTGAATGACTTGAAGGGATGTCAGTTACTTCTATGGAAAATAGCCAGGTTTGAATTACAGAACCACTACAACTTATCCTGACTTCAGACTTGAAGGCAGTCACTGTTGCATTCAGATAAAATTTTCTTGCCTCATTCATTCAATAAATGTTTACTTTCAAAAAAAAAGTGCCCTTGCAAATATTTTAAAATATTCCTGAATTGAGAGAGATATCTCAAAATATTATCTTGGAAAAGTCTCAAAACAGCTGAGAGGATTTGGTGGGTGGGGGTTGCTTGTTTCCTTTGCATAGGTTACTCTTTTAGTATTCAGCTAATTTAGTTTAATTTTTTTATTTTACTTTTTTTTTTGACAGGGTGGATGAATGAAAAAAATTTCACTCTGTTGTTCACTCAGCTTTAGCACTGCCACAAGGACATGAAGAAACCCTGAGATTTGTTCAGTTCGTCAGAGCATGGTGCTAATAATGTCAAGGTTGTGGGTTTGATCCCCATATGCTCCATTCACTTGAGAGTTGGACTTCATGATCCTTGTGGGTCCCTTCCAACTCAAACTAGTCTGTGACTCTGCAAACTGCAAAAGCCTAAGAGACATATATATATCTAGAAGCTCCTGCAGTGAAAAATCTTTCAAAAAGTCAGTGTTTCAGGAAGACATGCAATTTAATATTCAGGTTGTAGTTTGACCTCTGTTATTTTTTTCATTTTAGTATTTATAGGCCCTATTAGAGGTTATCCACTTAGAGAACAAAAATCCTCTTAATATTTACTAGTTAATTAATTGGATCCTCTAAGTTTAAAGAGTCACTTGATTATAAAGCTGTAAATAGAATTCCTAAGTACTTCAGTTCTGGTGTGAAAATAAAGGATGTCTAAGTTGGCAGTTCATTAACTTCCTTGAGGTTTTTGTTCTAACAATACTTTTGTTATGAACTTCAATGCTTGTGTTTTCCTGACAGTGAATAGATGGTGAATTTTCATCGAATGTACATACTCAAAGTGAGACATTCAGAACTACAAACAGGAATGCTACCTGTCTTGCTCATCACCTTCTCATTCATCCTCAGAAACAGACTAACCAAAAAAAAAAAAAAAATCAAAGAAAGAACAGAAAAATAAGATTAATATAATCTATTTATTCAGGAGTCATCTGATTTAAATTCCTGAGTGTCTACCTTGCTTATGCATAAATCCTGTTCAGTTGTCTGGTTTACATGCAGGCACTGCTGTGATGCACCCTGGTGCCTAAGTATTTCTATCACTGGCTGCAAAATAATCAATTCTAACTAAGACCAGACCACTCAAGTTCAGAGAAAGGTTCCATGGAGTCACTGACACAATGCAATTGTGAAAGTCCTGTGTAAACCTGGAACTGTGGCAATATGATACAAAATATCTGCTACTGAAAAAATGATATGGTAAGGAACTTTCATATTTCCTTATCATTTTAGTATTGGCCAAAAAACAGAGCATTCATTTCCCACAGTTAAAATGATTTTTTTCTGCTATAATTGTAACTTGCAGTGGGGTAAACAGCTTGAAAAAATTGAGACCACAGATCCATGTCTGTCTTATGGAACAAGGAATTTTTCATGTGGTCAGGAACAGTTCCAAGGAGTAGTTCTATTAGAATTTCTGGCTTTTTCTGATACAAGTAACAATAGTAATCTTTACATTTAGAAAATAATTTTAAAGGTGTCTGCATTACAGTCTAAAAGCCCATCATTTAGCATGGTAATCATGGCTGCTGGTCTAAATTGTCTTCTTTAGAAATAAGGTTATGATGAGCAGGTATCTCATTCTAATTTTGTATTTTTATGTGCTTTAAATGTTTTAGCAGTTTAATTCCTTAAAAGGAAACTCCCTGAAAGTCCCCTTTACATCATCTTTGCTCAGTCTCAAATCATTAGACTGCGTTAAAACATTGCAGCTAAGTTCTACTACAAGCTTTGATCTTGCTCATTCAAATTACTGTACTTTCCACAAAAGAACCAAGAGTCAAGAACTGTGTTTTGGTAAGAAATACACCACTGCTGTGTTTTCCATTTATTTGTATTTATGTAGTATTTTATTTCTCATCTGTTTTCTGTCATCTGTCTGTAGAACAAGAACTCAGGTCACTTACTGCTGCTTGCTATACACACATGCAGCCCTTATCCACTGCTGAAACATAGAGAAACTTTATATATATATACACATATATATATATATATATATACACATATATATATATATGATGTCACTACCAAAAATAAAAAATAGTGAAAAAAATAGTGACATGCTATGAAAATTATTTACTTAATTTCTTCAGCTTCTTTAATGATTAAGTATTTCATTACAAGCAAAAGTTAAGTAGCACCAGTAGCTATCATAAGATATAATTTTTGAAAACACAGTACAACAGAGGAATTTTACATAAAGGATATGAGTCAGCTAAAGAGGTTTCTAATGGAATTCACTCAGCTGCAATCCTAACCAGGTTCAGTACATATCCTGTTTGTTATTTCAATAGTTCTCTGGAACTACAGAAAGTGGATTGCACAATGTGGGTGTGGTAATGAAAGTACTTATTTTACCTTTGAGACTTTCAGTGCATAGAAAAACGAGTTTGCCTAGCTATGCATTTGCTAGTATTGACTACAGCAATAAGGAGGAGTATCACAACTCAGTCATACATCATGAGGGCACAGAGATTTATGAAAACAGGAATTAATTCTGTAAGCATACATACTTCTTCTCATGTCCAGAGCAGGAAATAAGGAGTTCTGAAACACAAGACAACAGGTGTAAGCGACTCCTGAAATTTACTGTGGCAAAACAGACCAGAGAGAGTTTAGAGAATACATTATTTACTCTGTTTCTAATTTTTACAATTTCTGGCACCATTTTTCATATTGATTAAAAATTTTACACTCTGCTGTTTTCTTCTGACAAAAGCCTACACAGCAATTGTAACACAAGAGTATATCAGATATAAATATTTCCATTCCAGCTCCAAATACTATCAATTCTTCCTTTTTTTCACTCCTTCATGATTAGTTTCTGTCATCTTTATTATATTCAATTAACACAAAACTGCAAAGATGTGTCCTTCAATCACAAACTCATAATTTTCTGAAGTAAACAGGCTTAATCACCAGTAGATTATATTACTAAATGAAGTCATTTGACAAGTAATGAAAACAGTAGAGCTCAAGAAGGCTGTCATCTGAACTAATGAAAGTTTAAGTTATTTGAATTCAATGAAATTTGATGTTTGTTTGTGTTTTTTTTAAATTTAATTATTATCAATTACTTAATTCCAAAGATAACTCTTGGATACATCTCTCTAGTACATGTTTTTACCTTTCTGCTTATTTCTTCAATTATTTGCATAGGAATAGTAATAATTTACTTCTACTATTTCTTGGTACAGAGTTATATTTCATTCAGGCTATCTTTTGATTTGAACTTCATATAATTTGGTGGTGTTATGCTGCAAAGAATATGTGTATCTTTAATTGCTGTTATAGTTGTACAGATGAAACCTTCACCCACAAGGTAGGATAAACTTCTGGAATTTTGGAAGTGAGTTTATAAATTTATATCCTCTCTAGCATCTATTGCTATAATATGCTGAACCTGATGTTCACTTTCAGAGCCTCAGCCTCAAGCTACTTCTTATTTCAGGAAGTTAATTTTTTCTCAACTAATCTTTCTTTTGTAAATTTTTTGGGGTGTTGGGTTTCCCCTTCCCCTACTTCCTTTGCTTGGTTTTGGGTTTTTGGAGGGCTTTTTGTTTGATGGGTTTTTTTCCTTTTTTTTTTTTTTTTTTTTTTTTTTGCCTTCCACAGCATTTTAAACTGATATGAAATTTTCCTTAAAGTAAAGAAGAACCAAACTTGGCATGTTTATTTCTTGGGAAACCACTGTGTTGCTCATGACCACAGAAGAACTTGATAAACATTGTGTTCTCAGCCTGGACTATGTCTAAAGTGAAATACAAAAAAAAAGATTAATTACCCTGAGTAATTCAAGAAAAAAAGCCATTCTTTTTCTCCACCATTTTTTCCAGAAAATGGAATATTCATGGAGATAGTATGGGAATCTCTTAGCCATGTGAGAAATTTAGAATCATAATTCAAGATACATAACATGTATTAGGAAAATGAGACTGGATCTGTGACCTGAACTGACTGCTGAGTAGTCAGCTTATCCCTGCTTGTTCATATAGATGTCATATAGGGCTTCAAGAAAGAGTGACAGTGTCATCTGCAATACTTTGGGACACTGAGTTGAATGAAGCTAGGGGAAAAATATTGCTTCAACTTTTCTGAAGAGTTGTAAGTGTTGGAAAACTTTCCAGACAGAAAACGACATAACTGAAGGGTTGACTCCAATCTTAGACCTTGGGATGAATGAAGAAGATATTTTAAATGCCCTTATAAGGAAGTGAAGCTGATACATCAAATTTTCATATTCATAGTAACTTCAGGTGAAAAAGACATCATTAAAAAAAGTAGCTCCATGTGTTATAGGAGAACATTCTTTGGTAACATAATCCTGAATTACTTTGCAGACAGCAGCAGATTCTGAGGGACATATTTTATAATTTTATTTGGTTGAACATATTTTTTATGTTAATTTAAGAGCACTGTATTTAGTAAACTGTCAAAAGATTGGTTGCAAATGCTGGCATTACCTTATGCTCCTGAAAAAGAAATCTGAGACATGAGATCCTAAACATTGCTTCAATTCTGAAAAAGAGTGGTTGAAAAAGAAATTTATGAGGTCCAACATTTTAGATGGGAGAGTTTCAGGTGTCATACATAAGAAGTAGCCATAACATCTTTACCATTTATGTTTAATAGATTCCACCACCTTAAAGAAACCTCCCCAATACTACTAAATGTCAGTGCTGTCAACTAAAGGAGGAGGGACAGATTTATTGCATTGACAAAAAAGATCTTAGGGAAGAGAGTTCAGGGAAACATCTGTGAGGGGTAGACTTGTGCCCTGTATGACAGCATGTCTGATTATGGTTCTGCCTTGAAAAGCGTGAAAGAGCCCTTTCCAGAAAATACAGGATGACAGACGTACAGGAATTTGATGCCAGGTTTGTCTTCAACTGCAGAATGCTCTGTCATGGTGTTTGTGGGTCTGCAGATGTGCACTTCTGGCTGGACAGATGTGCCTGATGTTTCTGTTTCTCTCGCATTTCTCTGGGGATATGTCATATTATGCATCACCTCCTTCTCAGTAGCTCTACCCTAACATGAACTCCTCTGTCATAAGGATTTAGTTGACTGCGGAGTTGTATCTTAAAGTTTCTCAAAACTAAAAAATAACTGTTCGTGTTCTTTCAGAGCTTTTTTCAGCTATAATATCCCTATAATTATTAGTACAACTAATGGGATAATGCAATGAGCCAAGTCTGCATAGATCAGCACTGTTGCCAGGATTGTTTGTCCCATTATAGGTTATCTAATGTGTTTAATCACTAGCCGCCTTTTACTCTAAACCTGCTTTGATATATAACAAACACAAGGCACCTGTAATATTTAGATCATTTTATCCTCTCAAATGGAGACTGTCAACATTTTTAGCTTCATACATATTTCAGGCATGGTTCATCTAGCAGCCTTTTATGGCATCTCACAGTAGAGAAAATCCAGATATTAGTAAACCAGAAGTACAAGTCTTTGCTGAAATTCATATCTGGAGAATGTTGTGAAAATTCAGAATTATTTTATGTTTCTTAAAAATATCTTATGGGAAATCAGACAATATTTAATAAGAAATCACATAAAAAATTTTGAGAGATGTAAGGTACAGTATTATCTCTGTAATTTGAATTTGAGTTTGCAAACATTTCTTCAAATAGAAAGGATGGTGAGATTTATCTTACTATAAAGAAAATTACTATAATAAATCAGAGAAAGCACTTCATAATATGGTCATTTTTCTCTATGGATTTTGAAGGGGACCTGAGATTACCTGCTCAGATGTAGATTTCTACACTGTAGATATCTGGAACTAGCCAATAGAGATAGATCACTTATCAAGGCTCTGTTGTTTAATGCCATTACTATTTGACTCAAATAATTATACAGTTAACAAAAAAGAGTTGTGGAGAGCTAAGGGCCAAACTCCCACCCATGCACTTGCTCACTCCCTCTCTTTAGTGGAACAGGAGGAGAGAATAGGATGAGAAAGTTCATGGGTTGAGATAAAAGTTATGAGATATCTTAACAGTCTCAACTTGGCAGACTTAGTTCAATTTCTTGCCAGTTAATGTAGATTTGAGTAGTGAGAAACAAAGACAGACATCAAACCCCCACCTTTCCTCTACCTTCTCCCAGGCACAACTTCACTCTGCTATTGCCAAACCCTCTCCCCCCCTGGAGCAGCACACAAAGGGACAGGGAGCAGTATGGCTGAAACATAGCAGCTTTTCTCTTCTGCTGTCCCACTCTGGTAGGCAGGCTCTCTCATTGGGTGAGCTTCCTCAGGAGAAAAATCTGATCCCATGTCAGGTCTCCACAGGCATCATCTCCTTTTGGAAATATCCAACTACTCCTGTGTCCAGTCCTCCACAGGCTGCAGTGATTGTCTTCTTCTCTGTGTACTCTTCCAAGGAAATGTCTGCTCTAACAGGGTAAGAGGGAGTATCCCCTCCATCAGGGATTTTGCCACAAACAGCAACTCCCACTCTTTATTTTCTGACTTTGGTGTTCAGCGAACAGTTTCTTGCTTTTTTTTCCCCTCCTCTTCTGCCTGTGTGGCATTTTCTGACCTTTCTTGAAAATGTTTTCCCTGTGATGCCACCACCTTGGTTGAGGGGCTCAGCCATGTCCTGCGGTGGCTCGGTCGGGGCCAACTGGAACTGGCTCTCTCTGTCACAGATCAGAGACCATCCTCCTACCCCTGACAACCTTGACACACATGCAAACCCAACACTACTGTGTTTCTAATACAGCTCATAATAACCTTCACAATAACCTTCAAATGAACATGGAACAATAGCTCTGGTATCTCAGGGAAGTTCAGATCTGTAGGTAATGTAGCAATATTTGAGTAATACTAAACTTACACCAAACTGTGTCCCACAATTTACCAAAGGCAGTAAAAATTTAAGACTGTAGAGTGATAACTACATACTTTTGGTTCTCAAGAAAGGGTCACCTCTTAAGATTTGTGGCTGTTTTTTGAAACACAGGCACTTCCAGAAAAGTAGATCTGTTTGAAGAGGTTTATAGAAAGTTAATTGTATCAGCAGTCTAAGACTTCACATTCAGAGAAGCAATCAGGCGTCAAATTGTTGAATGGTTTTCAAATAAATGACAAGTAA
Source organism: Corvus cornix cornix (assembly GCF_000738735.6). Classification (NCBI taxonomy): domain Eukaryota; kingdom Metazoa; phylum Chordata; class Aves; order Passeriformes; family Corvidae; genus Corvus; species Corvus cornix. Next base: position 72,457,597 of record NC_046332.1, read on the forward strand.
AAATGACAAAGGTATGATGGAAAGTCTTAAAGAAATTTCATTAGCTACCTCCGGTGATAGTCCAAGGTGAGATGAGATGCACAGAGCAGTGGGGCTGAAGATAAAGCAGGACACCCTATAGTGAATTAATATTAAAATTTCAGACTATGGCACACTGCCAGTTTTTCTGACAGATTTAGCTAATCTAATTAGAAGACAGAAGTGAGAGGACAAATTCTGTGTCTGGCTGTCAGCACTGAAATAAGAAGAAATACAAAGTAGCAAAATGACTGTAAACAAATACACTCAACACAAAAATGATAACCAAATGGCACATACTATTCACTACTCTATCAGTACTGAAACTGGCTTTCTTTTTTGTCTGAATTCACCTTAACTCAGTCAATAATCTTGAAATTTTTGCAGTGGACCTAATGAACATATATTTTGCATTAAACATACAAAGCAAAATTAAGACAGGCAGATGAGACAAACAAAAGCTGATCATAAACGCTTCTAAATAAACTCAGTCATTCATTTTTTATACATTTGCTTCAAAGGTTTGGGGGTTTTCTTCTCTGATATGAAACAACAAGATCAGGATTAATTCTAAATTCATCATCCCTTTTGAAACAGAAACATTTGTGATGAAAATCTGCAGATGATTGCCTGAGTAAGGCAGTGGAAAGCACTATCCTAAGGGGTCAGAAGAGAGCTTGTAATGAAAATACAAATTTGTTGACTCATGCTTTAGAGGACAAAGCTAACTTTTGATGGTTTTATGACCGGTGGTATATAATGAATTCTCAATTACATAGTGAATATATGTATCCAGTTACAAAATATTACAGGTATTATTATGCCAAAAAATATAATGTTGCATATAAAAAGAATATTTGCCATCACAGGCTGGGAATAAGCCATAAGTCAGGTTTTTTTACATCTCAACACTTCAGAAACAAACAGCTTCTACAGTCTTATTGTATCTACTTCTGATATATACAAAGCGGACAACTGTTTTGGTGGAAGAATTAGGAAGGTGACACATCTGCATTAGATAGAAAACTTAACTAATTTGTTTCTCTACAGCTGGTGCACCTCCATACTCATTAAAATCAAAGCCAAGATTTGCATTTTCTTCAGTGATGTAAGATCAAGTAAAAGCATTTAAAGACTGAGATATTCCAATCCTCAAAATTAAATATTCCTGTGATTGATGGAGGGGGAAAGAAACCAAGCTGAATGTCTGTTTTCTGTCACTTATCTGCAAAGTTATCTTTTCTCAGAAATAGGAATAACATTTCCATATGGATCTTTTTAATGTTAAGTAAACATTTAGCATTTTCTTTACATGCGTTCTAGCAGTACAGTCAATTCCTTTGGTTAATGCTGTGTTACATTTATCTAAAGATGCAATGCTTTATTCCTTCAGACCCATCTTAAGAAGAAAAAAAAAAAGTTTTTGCATTCAATGGCTGTCAGATGGCACAGAATATGTTTGTAATAATAAGACTAAATCCTCTAAGAAATCCTAGATTTTCACCAAAGCATTAAGTTAAAAAACAAACAGGACAAAACCAAAGTACTCTAAACAGGAATGCTAGCAAAGATTAGATATAGAGACTGGAAAAGCCTTGATACTCTCTTGGGCAGGTGTCATGAATGTATGCTTTAGGTCATTCAAAGAATGACCAGCAAAGGTATCGGCAGAAGCAGGTTTAATATAAAAGTGAGAGTGTGACAAAGTTCTTTGGCAAGGTCAACTCTACTCCTTACTAGAGGGTACAAGCAAACAGAAAAAAATAAGACTAAAATCTAAAATAAATCAATCTATAATTAAAATCAACGTAAAATGATCTTTGTGGATGCTGGGGATAGAAAAAGGCACAGGTGGGAAAGGCTAAGTATAGAAAGGAAGAAGGGAAGTCCCCTGTTGAGTCACCAGCTTCAGAATGGACCCCCTTGCCAAACCTAGCCCCAGACTTGATCAACGGTTTAAGCCTAAAGGTTTTAACAGCAGTTAAATTAATAGCACTTAATCCATAGCCTAATTTAAAAAAATTAACAAAAGATTCTATAGAATTTACTATAACACAGCAGTAACTCACTTAGAGACCTAACTTACTTGCAAAGCTAATATATTTAAGAGTCTAAGACAGGAACATTCATAGTACATATTCTATAGCATATTCATGTTTGCACCCACACACAGAACAAAAGGAGCATGTGCAAGGTATATACTTGTGAAAAAATCCCCTTGAGTTCACTGATTACTCACATCGGAAGTCTCTGCACCTACTGGATGGTTGAAGGACTGGGGATATCTGTCCGGTCTCTGTTGTCACCTTTTGGCAGTGGTCCTCTGAGTATAGCAAACTTGAGAATTTGCTTGCTCTTAAAGGCATCCCACTCAAGGGCAGATCATAGAATCATAGACTGTCCAGGGTCAGAAGAGACCTTAAAGATCCTCTAGTTCCAGCCCTCTGCTTGAACACCTCCAGGAGTGGGACATCCACAACTTCTCTGGGCAACCTGTTGCAGCGCCTCATCTCTCTCACAGCAAAGAACTTCCTCTTAACATCTAACCTAAACCTACTCTTCTTCCAGTTTGAATACATTTCCCCTTGTCTGCTTTGGTTATACCACCATAACAGGATGTAAATTTGGTATCTCTGCTTAAATATGTAAATTGTAAGAAAAAAAAATTTCAGCTTAGTACCACATATTACAAAGTGTTGATTAGCACAGGTGGCAAAATTTTGCAAAGTTCCATCAAGTTTTAGGAAACTTGCACTATATTTAATGTGTTTGAGATCTTTACTGATTTCACCGAGGTTGTTAACATTTCTTTAGCTGGTGAGGGGAAGGATCACAAAGACATACAAACAGGGTTATGTCATAAATTGTGTTTCTGTGTTGCAGTGGGGATCCTGCAACATGCATATATCAAACCAGGAGTCCCGTGGAAAGGAAATATATATGGACAGACAGATTCTTGCTAGATGTTTCAGAGAGATGTTTATTTCTCCAGCCGCATGGCCGGAGCTCTGCCGAGGAACTGTTCCAGTCACGGAACCAAGGGTCCTTCTGCCCGCGCAGGGAACACAAACCAACCAATGGGAACGAGGCTGAGCAGGGGCAGGGAAACCCCGTGTCTGTGCCCTCAGGGCCCCTCTCCCAGGGCTACACGGCGGGGGAGGGACCCCAACACCTCACCCGTTTTATTTTAATAAAAGGAGAATGAAAACAACTGGATAAACATAACAAGAACAGTTTCAAGACAAAACAAGCCACCCTCCTGAGTCTTTAAATGTCCAGTCAGATTCTGTGGAACATCTTAGGGCTGACAGAAGGGAGACAGGACTCTCTGAGCATGCTTTGTGGGGAAACTGAGGCAGGAGAGGGTTTCATTTCTTCCCTTCCCCTTTTCATCCCCCACTCGGCATTGGAAAGGGATTTTTGGGGAAACAATTGGCAAAATCATGGTTTTGTGAGGGAAACCATGGATAAAAAAACGGATTAGGAATACACTGGGGGTAATAGGACATAGGGTAAAAGGGAAAGGTGGGATTAGGAAAGGGAGACTGTAGGGGGGACTTACAATAGAGATACTGTCTAACATGACTACGATTTTTTGCATATATACTGCCTTTTACAGGAACACCATCAGGCCCAGTGACCTGCGATGCTTGTAACCCTTTTCTACCTCGTATAATTTTGAATTCTACCACCTCTCCATCTCCCAAGCTTGGGATGCATTTTTCAGGGTTATTCTTTTTAATAGCAGTTCTATGCACGAATATGTCTTGCTGGTTGTCACACCTTGTTATAAAACCATAATTTTGCTTAACATTGTACCATTTTACTATCCCTAACATCTTAGGTACTACGATCTTTTCCTTTTTCTGAGTGGCTGCTGTTTTCTGTCTCACTGCGTCTTTGCTCTCTCCTTCGGTCGCTCCCATGTTGGAATTGTCAGAGCTGCTCGTGCCTGCGCGCTCTTCCCAGGGTCGCGTTCGGGGCTGCGCGGGCTGGGCCGGGCCGCGCCGCTCAGTTCTCCGTGCGTCGCCTCCTCTGGTCGCAGCTTCGCTGCCGCTGCCGGGCGCTGCACCCACGTCTCGGCCGGGCCAACGAGCGACGACTCCCCCATGCCCTGCTCCAGCGCGCGTCTCGGCTGGGCGCGGCTCCGTTCTACCGCCACCGCCGCCAGCTGCCGCCCGCGCGCCGCGCGCAGCCAGGCGGGCACCGCCGGGTCCCGCCGCGCCTCGCTCCGCCACCGACACTGCGGCTCGCGTGGCTCCGCCCGCGCGCGGGAACTGCCTCGCTGCTGCTCGCAGAGCGCTC